>NW_018405613.1:2348-47922 GCF_002113885.1 Mizuhopecten yessoensis
GTTGAAGGTCAGTGCAATCTAATAACAAGTCTTTTACTGTAAATGGTTCATGGCCTGCTACACATTGAGGTTGTTCCTCGCGTTTTAATAAATGAAAATGAGTAATGTATGAATGGCCCATCCGTTGACGGGCAAGGACCACCTCGTCTCGGCGGTTTTATCTATGGATATCATTGGATTTTGGATTTTACGGAGTTTCATTTGTTGCGCATTGATTCCAATTATTTTGTTACTTTGATTTTACCAAATTCGTTATTACGGGTTCAAATCTGTAAAAGAAAGTTTAAAATCATCAGGTGGAAGTGATAAAGCCGCTTCGGGGGCGCGATCGGCCTTTTTATTATCTGGTATTCCAGTCAGAATAGATGACTGACTTCGGTACATTATTGGCTTTGATGTGTTCAATGGCGAGGTAGATTGCAAATGCTTCTGCAGGAAAAAAATGGATTGAATACAAGGGGAACCTTTAGTATAAGAAATATGTTCAAAGAGGAACGCAACACACACATATACAGGTGATTTCACCTATAAAATTGGTCAATAGATACAGTAAACCAAATAAAATAAGACAAATATGCGAAGATCGGCGTAAGATGTGCCCACACGTACAAAAGGAATTCTCCAAGCCATCGTGCCAATATCAAAAATACATCAGTTGGATATTAATTTGGTTTGGTTTGGTTTTATTTTATTTTGTTTAACGTCCTATTAACAGCTAAGGTCACTTAAAGATGAGCCTCCGTGTGTGTTGTGTACGCGTACGCATGTTTTCCGGAGGCAGGGTATGTTGGTGTACCTGCCTCCTTGTGATCTGATGCCGTCTTTATAGTGCTATCTCACTGAAATATCATGCCGAAGGCATCCAGGATTTTCCTAGTCACTCCGGTCAAATAAACACCGGATTCATGTATGACCGTACAATTTGGTTCCATTAATAAACTCGCTCTATAGTTAGTTTGCTTAAAATATCCGCTTCCAAACTTAAGAAAGCAAGGGTTTACGTCAATAACACAATTAAAATATCTGTGATCTGAAATTAGTATACCATGATGAAATAAACAAACATCTGTGAAAGAACATTTTTGCATTGTATTTTGAATATGTTCTTGGACTACCTGAGCTATAATCACCACCTGAATTCAACCAATGCATAACAAAGGAGTTTCCATATGTGATTTCTGCTTCTGAGCGATTAAAGAAATCAAAATTGATCTGTTGCCCTTAGCGCAACACTTCGGATCATTATCTTTTCTTTCCATCTTAGTCTTTATCTTTGCCGGTGTCTTTCGGAGCACCAGTCTTTTTATGACCTGCGAACAAAGCAAAAATAAAAATATAAAATCTTATTTAACTAACTGTATGATATCGTACAACAAAGTTTCTATCGTACGCTACACATTAAAAGCGAAAATAACCTGTTCTCTATTGTTTCGACTTTGTTCTGCAATCTCTATATACCAATGTGGACCTATATGATTTGAATGTGTTGATGGAAAATTGGACATGTCATGTTAACTAGTTATACGCTATACTTTTTACTAATTTCAAAGTGGAATTATTATCATAATATAACGCCATGTTTTTTATATGAAATGTTTTCATTACTTGAATTACACGTTTGTTGAACGATCGCCCCATGCAGAATTTGCTTTTATGCCCTTTACTCGGGAACACAAAAGCGACCAAAATAAATCTGCTGCACCCCTGCAATATTTATATTTCTCCATACTTTTAAATACCTTTTATTTCCTAATCGCCCAGGTGAGGGAAGGCAATGGGTTCTGTCTCCAGGCCGGGACATACCAATTCCTTTAAAATGGTATTTATTATTCCCTGCAAAACGTTCAGCAGTTATGGTAATGACAACAACTGGTTAACCCGTTGTCAGTATAATGTGACCAGGCGGAATGCTGTGTTGGGCGCCTTCGGCATGATATTTCAGTGAGATAGCACTATAACGTCGGCATCAGATCCACGCTATCACAGGGAGGCAAATACACCAGCATACCCTGTCTCCGGCACACAAACACACATACACACATGTTCGCATACACAATACACATGGAGGCAGGTCTTTGAATGACAATGGCTGTTAATAAGACGTTAGACAAACCAAAACAAAACAACATCTTAAGTGTATTTTAATGTTTTGAAGATAAAACATGTTAAAATGAATGTGTGAAGTCTGACTTGCTGATATCCTCTGTTTGTATGGCTACGGCCAGCGCCGCAATAAATAGACATAAAAAACAACGGAAGTTTACAAACCTTTCGCACAGTACTAATTCCAGTCAAATGCGAAAGTCCTGTAAAATAATGTAGGGGACAAACTGACCTCTCCTTTTGTCCCAAAACAATCTACAAAAGAAGTTGCTGCCATTACGCTAAATGCTGAAGGTTAAGCAGGGAATAAAAAGTGTCATTTTTAAGAATGATAACAGTATTATGAAGTAGGTAATGCCAATGCGATCTCCATTGATTTTTATGAATTGAGTAAGGTACTATCAAGGTAATTATTTTGTTGTTTCAAGAAATAATATATGGTAATATCAATGTAATCTCTCGGTTTTCACAAATGATATAGATTTATTTAACTTTTCACTATAAAATCAGGTATTTATAATTATTAAGGAAGGTAACATTAGGGAAACATACTTTGATTTACACGACTTAAACGACATGATCAGTTCAGTCTCTAGTAGGTACGTATTCATATAGTCGAACACGAGTTGTCTCGCTTCCATTTCTGATTCCGGAATGTGGTAGGCTGTGTCCAATTCAGAATGTATCATTGCTTTCTACTCATCACATGTTATTACGAACAATCCGTGCACCAACATCATAATAGGCGAACGTTTGTTACATAATAAAGTTGGTAAAAACTCGGGATCTCTCTTTGTAAGTTTCTCTTGTTAACTGACTCCTAATGCAACCGTCTTTATAATTGACCATTACTGTTGCTAGGACTTTAAACTCTAAACAAAATATTGGAAAATCAAAGCAAATTATGACAACAGCCTAACAAGATGTGCCTATGAAGACAACGCCGAACAGAACAGATAGATGCCCTANTCCCCCTACAAATGTTAGGGATTTTTTTTGTCTTCCGCTAACAGGACAAAGAAAAACAACAAAAATATCGATGGGAACCCGTTTGGGATCTTTATATTTTCTCTCTGCTTCCTATCAATCTTTTCTCCCCTAACACCTTCTTTGGCAATGCCTCCTTTTTGGTCAACGTTGTGCATTTAGCGTTATCGCAACAAGTAGTTTACCCATTGTCAATGAAATGTGACCGGGTGGAATACTGAGCTTGTTGCCTTTGGCGAGGAAGCACTGTCGCAAGTAAGAAAAACATTAACAAACCCTGCTTCCAGCTCACATACGCGGTTGCACGCATACATTACATAGATGGAGCATGTCATTCGATGAGATAATAGGACGTTAAAGCTAGCGCTAATAAATAACACATTAGCAAAATCCAGTCTGAACCTTCTGCTGACTCGAAGTGAAATAGCATGTAAATTGTATACTATAAGTCCTCCATAGCGGCCAGTACTTTTCAAAGACGTAGGGCATACGGCTTGCCCGAGATAATTTTCTGGTAGCGCGTCATCGAGACAAGGGGTGTATGGCTGTATATTTGCCCTATTATGTAGTCTGGTAGAGATCATCGAGAGACTGACTGGAAGTATGGCTCGAGTCCTGACTGGGAATATTATTGTAGCAAGGTCAGCAGAGTTGTCAATACACCAACATACCCTGCCTCCTGCACACAAACGCAAGCACGCATACACAGCACACATGGAGGCACGTCCTTAAATGACCTTAGTTGTTAAGACGCTAAACAAAATAAAAATGAAACCAAAACCGAGATTTCACGAGTGTTTAATCAACTCTATCCCGGGGGTTTCGATTAATTATTTTACCCCAAGGAAAAGGTTTTTCTAATCCTGTTGGTCCAGTATCTATTACTAAATCTGGAAGGTGCACATTCCGCATATTGGACAATTAAGAAACCAAAATTGATATGCTACCCCTAATTCAACCCTTAATGTCTATGTCTTTTCTTTTCATATTTCCCTACTCTATCTTTCCGGCAGTGTCACCCTAGGCACTCGTCTTCATAAGATCATAGATGTTGCGAGAATGTTAAACCACATACAAACAAACCGCTGATCATACCTCGACTTCCGTATGAAACCATAATTGTGTTTGTTTGTATTGGGTGGCACGTCCTCGAAACAATTAAGGTCATGTGGAGGCACCCTAGGGAGACACTTTCGAAAGAGAGAATAGCGAGGTGAGAAAACTAAATACAGATCCGATGGGCCGCAGATAAATGTTCGTTTCTTCAATGACTTCTTCTAATATGACTTCTTATACCTAGATACTACAGGGGCCGACGTCAGTTGCCTCCTACCGCATAGAGTGGGTACAACAGGCCTATTTACGTACTTTCATAGGAAGTGAAGTGAAAGCAGTCCGACGGCTTCAAAAACTCTATTATTCTTGAAAAGGCGCGTGTCGTTCCCGTGAATACTGCTTAAATGAATGTAGGAGGGAAGAGAAATCAAAGAGGTTCACACTTTTTATCAACCTCTTTTTTAACGAAAACAATGGATATTAATTTGGGCACGTCCGTTTGTCATTATAGTTTCCATGCAATAACTGCCTTAAAAAATGGTGCGATTTCAACGAAATTTGGTCACACATGTTTAAATGTTTGAGAATGAGTTTTATTATCAGTGTGATGTGTATTTATTGACACGCAATTGTATATGTAATGTTACTTATATGTTCTGATATGCTACAACGAACAACAACAAAAAAAGAGCAGCAAGTTTAATAAATTCCATCCCAACTGATAACGAATCGAATACAAGATACTTTATTGTTGTCAAAAAATGTATGTCGTCATTCTTAATTTTTGATGTCATCTCATAGTACCTGTGATATTTTAATGGACAAAACACGAACAGATTATTTGAACCTTTACATGTGTCGGTAAATGATTGATCTGTTGTATCATACAGAGCCCTCTGCAGAATCTGGACTTGTACTCGGTGTCTTATACATATTAGACACCTAAGAAACCAAAATTGATAGGCTGCTCCTAATTCAACCCTTGATGTCTATGTCTTTTCTTTTCATATTTCCCTTCTCTATCTTTCCGGCAATATTTGGGATCTTTATCTTTCTTTGTACTTCTAACTACCTTTTATTTCCTAGCGCCTTGCTTGGCAACACCTCATTTTCGGCTTGAATGTTGAGCGTTCGCCCAGGTGAGGAAGGCAATGGGTTCTGTCCCCAGGCCGAGACATACCAAAGTCCTTAAAAATGGTAGTTGTTATTCCTAAAGTTCAGCATTTAGGGTAATGGCAACAAATGGTTCCTCCGTAATCATTATAATGTGACCGGGCGGAATGTTGTGCTTGTGCCTTCGGCATGATGTTTTAGTGAGGTAGCACTATCAAGTCGGCATCATATCCGCGATATCACAAGGAGGCAAGTACTTCAACATACCCTGTCTCCTGCACACATACACACATGAACCTTAAACAACACACATCGAGACACGTCCTCTCGTTCCCCCTAGGAAAGCAAGTTTATCTTTTCACGGGTCAATTCCTGTTTTTCTTGGACAAGTAAGAGAGAAAGATCTAAAATTGTAAAAAAAAGTCATTGCTCCTTTTAGGTTAATCATTGCACTACGGTCGAAAAACCCTCAAGTCAACAGACGGCTCACCTCTGAAGATCATTCCTCGAATCACCACATCTTATTAAGACAGCGAAATCAAACAATGTGATAATCGAACTGAGAAAGCAATCAGGATATTTCCATATTTAAACTTGTGTTAACTGCTCAATTTTGACAAGGCACCTTGAGTCTCAATCCATGAAGAGTATTTATTCCATCATATGTGGATCCGAAGAGGAGAATTGTTGGAATCGTAGCCAATTTGACCCTTTTTGGCCCCGCCATTCAGGGGGATATCCAAATAACTCACAAGAATGAATTGCTTTTGACTATGAAACCACCCTGCAAAACGTTATTGATTTGTTTACCGATCGACAACGACGAATAAAGGTCGGTCGAAAATAGGTCAAGTATAATCTCGTCTCACGTGACGAAAAGATTAAACTCCGGATACTGTTACATCGAATAACAACAAATTAAGTGATACGGATCATATCTGATATGGATCAGATCAAAGGTGTAATGAATATTCATAAGTTTATTATGTGGATACAAAAAAAGGATACAAAATTAAACACAGACACAACTCTTTTTAACACATTTTGATAATACTACAATGTTTTAGTGATTGGTAAATTACCATAAAGTTACATCTAGAAATATAATCACAACAAGCTGTAATAAAGCGATTGAAGATGCCGTAAAACTTATATCTATTAGCATATGAATATCATAAGTAATTAACTGTTTACCCTTACATCAATAAAAGACGGGTCGGTAATTACTTTTAATGTATTGAGTAATCAATTTAAATTTGATGAAGAATAATGTCAGTTCAAAGTGTATTTTGAAATAAAAGAAATTATGCATTGAAAATATATTTAGAGGAAATATGAAATTCTGAGATCGTTTGTAAGTGTTTAACGGCCTCCTTGACATAGGAACGTCATCTGCGGCCTAAATTGTCAAAATGGACTCAAAAGACGTTAAATCAAAATAATTCATTTAAAAGTACACATTCATGTATTGCACATGAAGAAACTGCATAGCCTTACATAAATTAATATTAGTCGGAATGAACATTTATATTCTTTCAAAGTGCAATGACAGTGCCTTTTACATCGCACTGTCTGCTGCTTTTTGTCAACATTTTGAATGTGAAATAATAATAAAAGTGTAATGATATCACTTAAATAAATACCGAAAATAACGGGAAACCATATTTAAATTAAATTTCCCTCTAGTTTTACTGCGATTAAATACATATGCTGATATTTTACAGTCTATTTTCCTTTCAGTTATTTTTTGTTGTTATTCAATCATCGTCCTTTCGTTGCTTTAAATCACTGAATGGTGTACTGCAGGATATTGGCAGTAATAATGACAGTATGTATTCTTTGTTAACTCTGAATAAATGTTAACGATTGAATCAACTCGAAATCACTTCTCCTGGCGACAAATGAAATAGCTCCTGTACAGTAGGTGTAAGAATCACACAAAATAAGGTGTCTTTGACGAGACTAAACGGTGTCGGATATCCTTTCAAGTCTGTTGTTTTCCCTTGTGCCGGAGTCCGGCCAGGTATTGACTGCAATAAACAAAGACATGATTCCATGAAAAAAGACACTTATCCTTCGGATAACTATGATTCGTAAACAAACTGACTAAAATATCATGCGGAATGATGCTACCACTTTTTACTCTTACTCGTACATCAGTGTAGATATGACTGCTACTTAACCCTTTCACCAATGTAGACCAGAATGGACTCATCCAGATCAATGTATGGTAGAGTTAACAAAAGTTACCTAGGGGTAAAAGAGTTAATACACCAACCTACACTAATATGAGAGTGTCAACTCGACTACTGACGAAGGAACAATTTGTAAACGAACTACATAATTCTTTCAACATTAAAGATATTCCGAATTGACCATAGCCAAACTACTGACAGTGTATCTTTACAGCTGTCATCTGAAAGTTACGATGGTCTGATTATCCACGTGACAAATACCGTTTCTCATTCAGTTGATCATGTGGATTAACTCCTGATGCCTACCTTGGAACAATTCGATTTTTTAAGCGTTAACACTTATTGTTAACAATACAAACATAGACACACGTTAACTATACTACAAAATGGCTAACAATTCGATTGTATTTAAGCGTTCACACTTATTGTTAACGATACAGACAAAAACACACGTCATCGTAACTGCAAAATAGCTAACAATCAGCGGGTTTTTTCTAAGAAGTATAATTAAGCAAACTAAACCATTATATGCTGTATTTGAACATAAAAAAGTATGGTTTGGTTTGGTTTTATTTTGTTTAACGATCTATTAACAGCTAAGGACGGCTTCCCCTGTGTGCAAGATGCATGCGTGTAGTGTATGCGTATGTGTTTTTTGGGAGGCTGCGATATGTTCGTGTTTGTCTACTTGGGATATCGCGGAACTGATACCGACTTTATAGTGCTACCTCACTGAAACATACTGCCAAAGACACCCAGCAGGACATCCCACCCGGTCACATTCTACTGACAACGGGCGAACCAGACGTCCCACTCCTAATTTGCTGAGCGTTAAGCAGAAGTAGAAACTACCATTTTTGTTAAAGACTTTGGTATGTCTCGGCCAGGGGACTGAACCCAAAGCCTCCCTCACAGGGGCAAAAGGAAAAAAGTATGATTTACATATTTGTCAATAAATATGACGACCAGATTTTGTTTGAATGGGGTTTAACATTTTTGCAAAAGTCTAAAAGGTCTAAAAATATAACTTATAAATGGTCAGCATGTATGGTTATCGCAACAAATAGTTAACCCATTGCCAGTATAAAGTGACCGGGTACAATACTTTGCTGGGTGCCTTCGTCATGGTGTCAAGGGGTGTATTGTTTATTTGCTTGGGATTAAACGTCCACGCAACAGCCCACCCCTTCAGATAGAGGATCGAGAAAAGAATATACCTGCTGTTACCCAATGTTTGTATCGTAAGAGGAGACAAATGTGGGAATCCCCTACTCCCCTACCCCCTGCAGAATTTGGGACACAAAATAAATCTGCTGCACCCATTGAAATATTTGGGATCTTTATATTCCTCTCTCATTCTAACTACCTGTTATTTCATAGCGCCTTGCTTGGCAACACCTCACATTTGGCATTTTTGTTAATAACACGATTTGGTTCACCCGTTGTAAGTAAAATGTGACCGGTCGAAATGCTGTGCTGGATGCCTTCGGCATGATTTTTCAGTGAGAAAGCACTACAAAGTCGGCACCAGATCCGCGCGATCAACACACATAAGGCACGTCCTTAAATTACCTTAGCAGTTAATAAGACGCTAAACAATATAAAACCAAACCACACCTTGCAACAGCTAGGGTCATGAGGATGGGTGTCCTGGGACACACCGCCTGAAACACAAGGTAAATAGAAGAGAAAGAATCGGGAAACAAAAGTTCCCATCCTTAGAAGGATTGGAAGAAAATCCAGATAATTTAGGGGGTTCCACATTGGTCGCCTTTACGATACACGGGCAGTGGCATACAGCAGGTCTATTCTCCGTTTTTTCAATGTGTCATAGAGTGAAGACAATAAAAAATCGACGCTGATTCTGCGGAGAGCTATTGAAATAATTCAACTTAAATGTTTTTTACTTAAGTAGAATATACATACCATTATCCCAGTTACTGATATCGATTGGGTACGGCACATATACATCTATCAAGGTTGGTGGACGCGCAACTCTGTATTCCCCTGTCAGCTTTAAGCACGGATTGTCGGCGACATCCAGTTCTTTCATGTGCTGCAATACTTCAAACGTTGCGTCTTCCCTCACAAGCATCAACCTGACGTATGTTTCATCTCGATTTGATCGAACAGTAACGCCTTCATATAACTTAACCTTTCCTCCAAGCTGTTGTATCACGCTTTTGATAGGAATCTTCACCCGTCTAGCGCCATAAGGAGAAAAGAATGGCAGAGCCCCGTGTTCCAGTGTGGCAGATAACCACACCCCGTCTGGTACCGATGCATATTCAGGGCAGTTTTTTACCAAACATTTCCATTTTGAGTGTTGATGTTTTTGTGGTTTCAGGCGATCACTCTCTTTTATCAAACGTTCATTGTCTGGTGAGGTCGCGTGGTAGAAATATGTAGGTTTTTCCATACTGTTACTTGAAGCAGTTAAGGGAAAATATGAAGTGGTACAAACAATCGTACCTCGTGAGTCGTATTGCCCGGTCTGATTTAGTCAACTAGTGTCGTTGTATTTATATCACGTTTCCAACTATGTTCCTAATACTGAGAATATACATTTATATAGCTGATGTAATGTGTCCCCAACAATTGAATATGTTATCACATGCACCCTGTTCTAAAAATGACTGAATAAATGCTTACTATCACCTTTGTTATCAACAGTAGTTTTGACGTGATGCATCGGAGGATAGTTTGCGTTGCATTAAAATATTAATGTCATGTGTCCCCTTAAAAAATCAGAAACTTATTATCCAACTAGCTATTGAAACAATATTCATTGTGGGTAACAATAACAGTGAATGTGATAATGTTTAATTACATATAATTATTAAGGTATAGACTATAGACCTACATTCTCTTCAATGATTCCTAAGCAGAAGACATTAACGATTTTTAACTTTATACTCTTTAATTTAGGCGATGTCTCCCAAGGCAACTTTCTTCAGATGACACGTGCAACAGCAAATTCGTTTAACACAATGAAACAGGTCTGTTTGTCTGTGTGTGGTTTAACGTCCTCGCAACAACTTCAGACATATGGAGGTGTGGGAGTTAGGGAGACACCACCTAAAGGGACCACGGAACCAAATCAAAAATAGATTGTGGGTTTTTCCCTTTGGGCAGAAGATTTAATAGAAAGGTGAATGTCCCTATAGGAAAAGAATGGAAAGCGTTACAAGAGTGCTAGCGATCTTAGCGTCTTCTATCGTTACATTTACATATTATAGATACTTTCTCCTCTTTTCTCTTCTGCTATTGATTTATAATCTTGTCAACAATAAAAAATATCACAAACATGTTTCATATAACTACACGTGAAGATAAATATCCAAATAATGAATTGGGTATCACAAGCTAAACAATAAGGCTGGGCGTCACCCTTGAGTAAGTGTGCATGAGTAATGTTTGTGTGTCCCGCTTTGATTTGGGGTCACTTTTTATTAAAACTCCTTACAGATGGGTTTTCCAGCATTCTTTCAAAGTTAGGTTATTGTTTGACCTAAAATAGTATCGTGTTATATATATATGTAGCACATGAGAGAATAATGTTTTCTAGCAACCATGTTTTCCTTCCATTCAAGCAACTTGAAGCTCAAACCTTAGTATGCATAACTAATGCGAGGATAAGTCTACATTGTGATAAAGTTTGAGAATGATCTGTAAAGTTTTCCGATCTGTTTCAAATTAAAACATGCACAATAAGATACGACCAAAGGGGAAACTGGAAACTTCATATGAAATTTGGGAATAATCTGTCGCGCACCTCTTTAGAAATTGCGTAAACTAACTTAAACTGTCAAAATCAAAGATGGCGGAGTAGTTGCCATTTTGACTTGCTTATCTCAAAATGAAACATTCACCGATAAGGAACTAAGGGAAACATCAAAGATTATTTTGAGAAATATTAGTCAAACATTTCTTGAGAAATAACACAAGGATTGTTTCAGGACGGACCACGGACAAGTGCGATTTCAACAGCCTAACATTTGATGTTAATTAGCCTCAAAATGGGACCTCGTTACGATATTTACGGAAACATGTTATTTAATGGGACTCATTTACGTATTTAAGCTTAAAAGTGGTTTTTTTCCCCTTTCTTGTTTTGTGAAGTATGATTGGCCGGTTCCTGTAAAATATGACCTGGTCAAGTATCATGCTTATTGAAAGTGACCCCATCATCCGTAGATACCGTCACCACGTGCACATGACCTTAACTGTAACGATGACGTAAAATCTAAAACAATCAAACACATATACATGATTAGTTGGAAAATTACTGCTATCTGTATTTTATCGATGAGTTCATAGATAAACTGTGCAAATGTATATATTAGTATAGTGTATCTCAATATCACTATCACCTCTTGCGGCCTACATTAATTTTGATCATTACTGTGGGTAGCTGTCCTGTTTTTATATTTTTGATATATTTTGGAAGGATGTCGCCATTTGGTCAATACACGCTAAACCAGAAACACTGATATCAGGCTTTATACATAATTTTTAATTCAATCAAATACACCAATCTATCGCCATCGCATGTCAACATATTAAATTTGGAATATGGAATTGGCAGATTTACAAAGACTATTTCAATTCAGCTTTTGCGGTAACTTCGGAAAATCATTTGGTTCTGCGGTCCCTATAGTACCCCCTGGCACCACCCTTTGGTAGGGTGTTACCGATCGACGTCACAGAGGGTTCCCAATTGAGTGCAGCCAATACACTCTCTAGTGGCAATTCCCCATTCTATAGGGGTGGGTGGGGTACCGATCGACGAAATCAAGGCACCACCCTGCAGCACCACCCTAACCGGGTGGTACCGTAATGATGACGTCACGGTTTTTCCCGCGTTTGGTCTATACTTAGATTCTGCCGGTTTCAACCGGATCGGTATTCTAGAACCTTCCCAGATGCTAAAATATAAACGAAAAGACGGTTTTGTGATATATGAATAAATAAATCAAGACGATTTGAATGCAAGTGTATTTAATTGTCTCTGTCAATTGAACGGACGCGGGTCAGAGACATATCCCGTGTCCACCCTTACTTCACATTACCGAGAGTCATCTACCACCCGTGATATGGTATCGGGATGTACGCTCTATCCCACAAAACGGGGTCTTGAAATGAGACCTTTCTAGAGTAGTTGACTCTCCTACAAATCGGTTGCATCTAATACACGTATTCACAAGCTGAACAGACCCATTTCTTGCTGATCACCCGCGACGTTGTTAATTTAGGTGAATAGGCTGTGGAAATTTCCAATAGGTGAAACCCCTCGCGCATGGATTCACACTACCAAGTGTAACTCTCATAACTGTTTATGCTAATAATATGTGTGCGCTATAGCCATCTCATTACTACTATATATCTAATAATTCGGCTTTCTTTTACATATTTTGATTATGTCAGACATGGTTTCGTTCTTTATATTGTTCTTTCTTCTTAATCTTGGCTGAATTATACCAGGCCTGTCTGTATCATCTGAACACAGATTTTCTTTTAACGTTTCCATTCTCATTATGTTCTTTCCAAAGAAGCAGCCACCGGTGTAATTTGAATAACTTCATTATCCCGAGCGGAATTGTCGTCACCCATGTCAGTATGTACCTCCATCCGAGAACTAGGGTTCTCTCCCTCCAACACATTCTGGTAATAAGATCTCCAGTTTTCCAGATTGGAAACATTAACAGGTGACAATCTCTACTGATAATAATTCATTGACTAATGATGCTTTTGTGTCAACGCTATATGAAAGAGAAACAGCCCTTCAATGGACAAAATAATATCAAGCAGCAGCAGCACCTCCAGCAGAAATACCAGCAGCAGCAGTTGCACTATACTATATGAATAGTGGGTATACAGGATTATTCTCCTGCGGCGGCAGGCTACTGAATAGTTGGTATACAGGACTATTATCCATCCTGCGGTGGCGGAGGAGCAGCAGCAGATTCAGCAGTCAAGAAGGTCATTCTGGCGGTGGCGGTGGCGGTGGCTGTAGCCCCTGCGGCGGCGGCGGATACACNCGAGGAAGGACGAGGAGCAGGAGGTGACAATCTCTACTGATAATAATTCATTGACTAATGATGCTTTTGTGTCAACGCTATATGAAAGAGAAACAGCCCTTCAATGGACAAAATAATATCAAGCAGCAGCAGCACCTCCAGCAGAAATACCAGCAGCAGCAGTTGCACTATACCATATGAATAGTGGGTATACAGGATTATTCTCCTGCGGCGGCGGCGGACTACTGAATAGTGGGTATACAGGATTATTCTCCTGCGGTGGCGGAGGATACAGCAATCAAGAAGGTCATTCTGGCGGTGGCGGTGGCTGTAGCCCCTGCGGCGGCGGCGGATACACATGACAGATTGATGGGTATACATGGTTATTTATCAACACAACCACCACCGCCGCCGCCAGTATGAGGTACTTGACTGTTGCTGCTCCTCCTCCTCCTCCGCCGCTGCAGGAGAATAAATCTGTGTATTTTATATACATTTGGAGGCAAGTAAAGACAGGCAATCCTTCATTTCAAGTGAACCCGTTATATAGCACATAAAGAAACCACATGGCCTCATTATGATTTTTTTTAGTTTGAAGAAAAGAAAAAAAAGCATGATAATAAAAAAATCAACGGTTACTCGTATCGAAATTACATTTAGTATCAATGTTTCTGTGTTGAGATTCATATATTTTCATTTCAGTCTTTCATTCTAGTTTTTCATCAAGGTAGTTTTCATTAGTTTGAATTCAGTCACGTCCTGTCGTTACTGTTAATTACTCATTTTTGTGTATTCTGATTGTTATGGAAAGCACTGCACGGAATTTACGGTAAATAAATTATATGAACTCTGAATAAATATTAAATATTGAATAATTTCGGAATCATTTCTCGTGGTGAAAGATTAGAAACTTTCAATAGCATTGGTGTAAAATCACACAAGGTAAGGTGCCTTTGGCGAGAGTTCCTGTTGTAGATATTCTTCAAAGTCCTTCTTTCCCCGTCATATGCGGTCGACTGCAATAAACAAAGACATGATCCAATAAAACATCCTTTTCATCAAAGTGGTCAGTCTTGTCTTTTAAATAGTATAGTAGATAAAAAAGCAACATACATTTTATGCTGCATTTGAATTATAATCAATAGTCAATTATAATAATTTATATATATATTGGTCAACACATCATCAGGTGGGGACCTGCAAGATAGTTTGTATGGGGTTAAACGTCTTCACAACAACTAGGGTCATACACATATGGATGACCTTAACTATTTCGAGCACAGTAAAATACCGTACAAATATGGGTTTGGAGGGGGGATGATTTTAAAGGAATGTTCATATCTCCAACTGAAGACGTATATATTAATACTATGTGTAGATCTATCTTGTTGTGTTCTGCGAAATCCGTTATAGCCGTCGGTGTTTTCCACAAACCTCAGATTCTGGGGGAAACGTTAAATTATCCAGTCTACATTAAGCATACTATTTGTATTTAAGTAATGACTCAATATACGATATAACTCTACACTTATATAGAATATAATGTTTATCCACAATGCATATATATTTTATATATTGTTCACTAATGCAGTTTCTTTGTATATTTGTTGTTTTGTTAGTCTTTTACCAACCACATCCAATCAAAGGGAGGGTTGTGTACCTGTGGGTCCAGGATATTATCTACTTGTATCAAAGCTTGATTCGCCCTAGTGGTCACATGGTAAAAAATTATAACAGTATCCATAGTTATCATGTCATGTACTGACGTTTGCCAAAATAAAGTGTTATGATATTCTATATATACATGCATATATATGAGTCATAAACATGTGATTACATGGATATAAATAGTCTGTCTACTTTCCTGACTGCATCTATTTTTAGCGGCAACGATTGCATCACGTTTAGAAATAGTCAAACCGGTTACAACCGGATAAGTTCTTCTAGAACATTCCATGAAATAAATAACGAGAAGACGATATACGTACAACATTTTATTTTCCCCGTCACGATGGAATGAACGTGGGTCGCAGAGCCATCACTCATACACTCTTACAAAGATTGCCTACTCTATCATGGACAACATATCTACTTACACAACTAAATGAGAGTCATCTACCACCCATGCTAAAGTACTAGAGCGATCTGTGTGTATGTACGCTCTTTCCCATAATACGGGGTCCTGACATTGGACGTTTTTTATATAAAATATATAATAGTAAAAAAACAAAAATAGAAACGGTATAAAATCACATAGGGTAAATCTGCATTCTGCAAGGGTTGTAATTGAAGACATTCTTCGGAGGCTTTACCAATTGTTTGACTGCAATAAACAAAGACATGATCAAATAAAATATTCTACTCATCAAAATGGTCAGTCTTGTCTCCTAAATAATATAATAATAATATACTTTATTTATCCAGGGATACATATTTAGCCATGTCTAATTTACCATATGGCCCTGCATCAATATATTTACAGATATCACAGAAAAATACACATAAACTACATTAAAGGCATTTGCAGATTAAAATACATGTATAATAAACACAAATACAATACTTATTTAAAAAGTATATTGTTATATAATAAAGTAAGTTCCAAACTAAAGTTTTGAGAAAAAATCCTGTAGGTATTTGCGTTTAAAAGCAGCAACACTACACGCATTTCTAATATTTTCATTCAATCCATTCAATAAAACAGAACATATGTACACAAATGAACGTTTAAAATAATTTGTTCTAGCAGTGGGAATAAAAAAAAACTTGTTGGTAACTGATGACCTTGTATTTCTAAAACTGATATCCTTGACATAGGGAAACATATTACTTAAAACACTTGGAGTATCCCCATGTAAAATTTTGTAAGCAAAAACTGCTTTCCTAAAAATAAAATAATCCTCGTCAACAGAGCAACAGTAAATATATATTAATCATTTATACCTTTTTCGACTAATTGAAGAAGAAGCAATTGGACATTCATATCTTTAAAATGGTAGTCTTTATTCCCTGAGCAAAAGTCACGTCACAGAAGAAACCTCAGGGGTGGTTGGCATTATTCGCCTCTGTTGAAAAACCTAAAGTGGTAGAGATTCGTCCTAGTCTTACCCCGAACCTTTACTGGCAAACTATATACGAAAGCTGAAAGGATTAACCTTAAACAGCTTCAAAATGGTGTGTATGTATAGCCTTTTTTAAAACCATAACTATAAAATGAAATATATTCGAAACAATTGTTTAATAGTGAAAATAAAATTGTAAAGGAGAAGCATATTATACATACCTATATCCCAGGTACAGTTACCGACTTTAATCTCATACGGAACGTAGATTTCCACCCATATTGGTCTTCCCGCAACCCTGATCTCTAGATTTCCGGTTAGTACGTTAACGTTAACTGTTAGTCACTCATTGTTGGTGATTTCCAGTTCTGTCATGTACTGCAATATTCCAAACTTGTCGTCTTTGCTCACAAGCATCAATCTGACATAAGTGTTTCCGCCAACTTTCTGATCAGTCACGCCAGCATATAGTTTTAACTTTTCCTCCAAGTTGTTCTATTACACTTGCAATAGTAATCCTCACCCGTCTATCGCCATATGGAGAGAATGGTGGCAGACCTCCATTGTAGAGTGTGGCACAGAACCACACCCCGTGTGGTACCAAGTCACGGTGGTCGTTTACCAACCACATCCATTCTTCGGCAGGATTGTGTATCTGTGGTTTTAGGATTTTTTGTTTTCTTATCAAAGCTGCATTTGTCGCAGAGGTCGCGTGGTAAAAATATATAGGAGCATCCATAGTAATCAAGTCATGTAACGTTTGGCAAATAAAGTGTAATGATAATCTATATATACCTGTATATGCGTCATAAACATGTGATTACATGGATTAACTACCTTAATGAATTTATATTACATGAATAAAAATGTATTCTAGCACAAGTCTATATCAGAAATTTACATTGCATTATGATTTAAAACAGAAATCCAAAACATACCAAACATACCGGTCCTGACATTACCAGTCCTGGTTTTAGTTAAAAAAGCAAAATCACAAAAGCCGTAATAACAAGTAAAAACAGTCCGGTCCTGGTATTAGTGTGACCTGGTATCTAACTTTTAAGTAGTACTAGCACGGAATTGAATTATATATTTGCTATCTAAGTCCGTGGTGCTAGTCATTTTTTGCATGCTATTCATATTATCTCTTTCCCATTTGATATTGATATTACACTAAATCACATATATATATTATGTTACAGGGTATGTACAGGCATTGAAAAGGCCTGTCCCTCAACTGAGGAATAATCCTGCAGTACTACCTGACCAAATGGTTAACAGATGTCCGCTCGTGGACGCACTGACCACCAAATTATATATATTTTGAATAAGTTTTCAGCACAACTACGCGAGCTTCTACATTTTACAAATTAAGGCACGTAAGTATTGGCTGTTATCAGGACATAACTCAATAAAAGCAATACATGAAACATATTATCCTTATGAAATCGTATTATCACGTTAAACCACAAGAAAGGGTACAAAATAAATCCTTTTGTAGGTACACTTAGTGTATTAATTTGTTGCGTTAACAACGGCCAATCAACACAGAAGCGGTCTTCTGGGTTCGGTGCCTTTGGTGCAACCCCCACCCCAACCCTTACAAATTTGGGGAATTTATTTTGTTATTTTGTCTTCCGCTAAGAGGTCATGGGGAAAAAAACAAAAAAACTCTGCTTCGCCCGTTTGGGATTTCAATAATTTCTCTCTGTTTCCTATCAATCTTTTCGATTCCTAGCCTCCTTTCTGGTCTCGGTTTTGCCCAAGTGAGGAAGGGTTTTTGTTCCCCAGCCAATAAAAGGTAGATCAAAGTTAAACAGCAAAAGAAAAAGTTATAAAACAAACTAAAAGATAAAGAGACAATTGTCAACTTGTAATGAAAGTTATATCTTTTTAAACAGACCAACAGTTTTTAGGTAGGTTAGAATTATTGTGATATTTACCGTTTTCGAAGAGAGATTTGAGATTTGTTATATTATCATAAACATTTTATGGTGTTGGTTGAAGGTCAGTGCAATCTAATAACAAGTGTTTTACTGTAAATGGTTTATAGCCTGCTACACATTGAGGTTGTTCCTCGCGTTTTAATAAATGACGATGAGTAATGTATGAATGGCCCTTTCGGTGACGGGCAAGGACCACCTTGTCTCGGCGGTTTTATTTTACAAAATTTATTATTTACGGGTTCAAATCTGTAAAAGGAAGTTTAAAATCATCAGGTGGAAGTGATAAAGCCGCTTCGGGGGCGCCATCTGCCTTTTCATTACCTGGTATTCCAGTCAGAATAGATGACTGACTTCGGCACATTATTGGCTTTGATGTGTTCAATTGCGAGGTAGATAGCAAATGCTTCTGCAGAAAATATTTGGATTGAATACGAGAGGGTACCTTTAGTGTAAGAAATATGTTCAAAGATGAACGTAACACACACATACAGGTGATTTCAGCTATAAATTTGGTCAATTGATACAGTAAACCAAATAAAATAAGGCAAATATGCGAAGATCGGCGTTAGATGTGCCCATGCGTGCGAAAGAAATTCTCCAGTAGGATATTTATTTGGTTTGGTTTGGTTTTATTTTGTTTAACGTCCTATTGACAGCTAAGGTAATTTAAGAACGAGCCCCCATGAGTGTTGTGTACGGGTGCATGTGAGTATGTTTGCCGGAGGCAGGGTATGTTGGTGTACGTGCCTCCTTTTGATCTGATGCCGTATTTATAGTGCTATCTCACTGAAATATCATGCCGAAGGCACTCAGCATTTGCCTAGTCACTCCGGTCAAATAAACACCAGATTTATGTATGACCGTACAATTTGGTTCAATTGAGAATCTCTCTCTGTAATTAGTTTGCTTAAAATATCCGCTTACAAACTTAAGAAAGCAAGGGTTTTCGTCATTAACACAATTCAAAGATCTGTGATCTGAAACTATTATACCATGATGAAATGAAAAACAATCTTTGAAAGAACATTTTTGCATTGTATTTTTAAAATGTTCTTGGTACTTTGAGCTATAATCACCACCTGAATTCAACCAATGCATAACAAGGGAGTTTCCATATGTGATTTCTGCTTCTGAGAATTTAAAGAAATCAAAATTGATCTGTTGCCCTAAGCGCAACACTTCGGATCATTATATTTTCTTCCATCATAGTCTTTATTTTTGCCGGTGTCTTTCGGAGCACTAGTCTTTTTATGACCTGCAAACAAAGCAAAAATGAAAATATAAAATTTTATTTAACCAACTGTAATGATATCGTGCAACATAGCTCATATTGTACGCTACACATTAAAAGCGAAAATAACCTGTTCTCTATTTATTCGACTTTGTTCTGCGATTGTTATATGCCAATGTGGACCTATATGATTTTAATGCGTTGACTGAAAAGTGAACATGTCATGTAAACAAGTCATAAGTTATATATTTTTTTACTAATTTCATAGTTGCATTATTATCATAATATAACGCCATGTTTAATTTTAATATGAAATGTTTTCATTACTTGAATTCAACGTTTGTTGAACGTTCGCTCCATGCAGGAGTCGCTTTTATGCCCGTTACTCGGGGACACAAAAATGACCAAAATAAATCTGCTGCACCCATTGCAATATTTAGGATCTTTATATTTCTCTCTAGTTCTAAATACCTTTTATTTCCTAGCGGGTTGCTTGGCAACACCTCACTTTTAAAAATGGTAGTTGTTATTTCCTGCAAAACGTTCAGCTGTTATGGTATTGACAGCAACTGGTTATCGGGGAAATATCCCGTTGTCAGTATAATGTGACCGGGCGAAATGCTGTGTTGGGTTCCTCCGGCATGGTATTTCAGTGAGATGGCACTATAAAGTCGGCATCAGATCCGCGCTGTCACAGGGAGGCAAATACACCAGCATACCCTGCCTCCGGCACACAAACACACACACACATGCACGCATACACAATACACATGGAGGCACGTCTTTGAATGACAATGGCTGTCAATAAGACGTTAAACAAAACAAAACAACATATTAAGTGTGTTTTGAAGATTAAAAATGTTGAAATGAATTCGTGAAGTATGACTTGCTGATATGCTCTGTTTGTAGGGCTAGGGGCAGCCCCGCAGTGAATAGACATAAAAAACAACGGAAGTTTACAAACGTTTCGCACAGTACTACTTCCAGTCAAATTAGTATAAGTCCCCCAAAACAAAGTAGGGGACAAACTGACCTCTCTTTTTGTCCCAAAACAATCTACAAAATCAGTTGCTGCCATCCCGCTAAATGCTGAAGGTTAAGCAGGGAATAAAAAGTAAAAAGTGTCATTTTTAAGGATTATAACAGTATTATGAAGTAGGTAATGCCAGTGCGATCTCCATTGATTTTTATGAATTCCAAGTGAAGACCATGGGTTCTGTCCCCAGGCAGGAATATACCAAAGACTTTAAAAAAAAAATGGTAGTAATAATTCCCTGCTTAACGTGCAGCATTTAGCGTTATCGCAACAAGTAGTTTACCCGCTGTCAATGAAATGTGACCTGGTGGAATACTGTGCTGGGTGCCTGCGGCGAGGAAGCACTATCACAAGTAAGAAAAAACATCAACAAACCCTGTCTCCAGCTCACATACGCGGTTGCATACATACATTACATAGATGGAGCATGTCATTCGATGAATTAATAGTACGTTAAAGCTAGCGCTAATAAATAACACATTAGCAAAATCCAGTCTGAACCTTTTGCTGACTCGAAGTCAAATAGCATGTAAATTGTATACTGTGAGTCCTCCATAGCGGCCAGTACTTTTTAAAGACGTATGACATACGGCTTGCCCGAGATAAATTCTGGTAGCGCGTCATTGAGATAAGGTGTGTGCGTCTGTATATTGACCCTATTATGTAGTCTGGTAGAGATCATCGAGACACTGACTGGAAGTATGGCTCGAGTCCTGACTGAGAATATTCTTGTAGCAAGGCCAGCAGATTTGCCAATACACCAACATACCCTGCCTCCTGCACACAAACGCAAGCAATTTTGTTTTGCAAATACAGGGAACTTTTCAGTTCGCCATTTTTTTCATTTTCTTTTTTTTATCATTTCAACAAATTTTATTGACAGATTTAATAGTCAAATGGATTGAATAACGGGCAAGCCTATATAAATTCTTTCCATGAGTGGCTCAAAATTGATCGAATATATATAAAACGAAGTTACAACTTAATGATTGATCAATTTAAGGATACTTTGAAATGAAAAATAATATATATATGTATAAAGAGTGATATTAATTAAATGATAATGGGAGATAACTCCAACATGACAAACACAAAGGGGATAAACTCATCATAGGACATCACAATAACAATACACAAACATCTCACAATCATACATCCAACACACATACAATTATTTTCTTATTAAATAAAGCATAGTCACAGTCAGTATATCATATGTACAGAAAGCGTAGACTTTGACCAAAAGTCCATGTGCATGTATGTGCACAGGTCATTGCTACTAATACTGTTTATGAGTGAAAAGTACAAATTTAAATAATGTGACAGAAAGGCAATATAATGTTATGTTTATAATATTGAACAGAAAATAAACAAGATATAACAAACCTACTCAACTGTAATCACATTTATCATTATGCATCAAAAAGTGTATACCTTGTTATTCCATTAACAATTCAGATAATGCATCATGGCTTTCTACGTAATATACAAATTAAAACGCCTAGTTTTTCCAATAAAAATCTGAATATGACTTAGCATCTGTCTGTTTATATTCAGATCACATGTAGGACATGTACTTTTTTAAACCGAGCAATAGATGGAGAGTTCACCATGTCAGTATCCATAGTGTTGACATTGCGGCACGTAAAGGGGAAAAAAACCTGTCAAAATAGTTATTAGTTCTACACATAGGTGGGTTAAAAAGTCTGGTTTGTCTAAGAGAGTAGGGAGTAGCTTTATCAATAGAATGGTGAACAGTTTGGTTATTAATTACAAGAGGAGGAATTGGAGAAGATTTATTGGTGAAGTTAGAGATAGATTTAGCAATTTTCCACCATTTATCTGGGGGAATCTTATTGTCATTTAAAGAAATTTCTAGGGTTTTGATATATGTTGACTTAGCTTCACGGATCAGGTCAATGGGTTCATTCCTGAGAATCCGAAATCTGTTCCAAAAGTGAGGACTATTTGTTAATTTGGCCTTTCTGTGAATTCTATTGCGTTGTCTCATCTTTTATCTTATGTTGTTGTTCATCCATGGTTTATCATTAGGACGTACTGTTATTACTTTAACAGGAATGAAGTCATATACCTGATCCTTGGTTAAATCAGTTATGGTACTGTTAAATGTATTAGAGTCCTGGTTTGAAGATAGATTCACCGAGTCAACATCAATAAGAGTGTTATTCATACTTTCAAAATCACCTTCTTCATATTTTAAAATATTTTTCTTATAACTTGCTTGTTTGAATACACTAAATAAAATTGATGCATGCACAGAGGAATGATCACTACAGAAGGGTGGTAATGTACAAGTATTTCTAATTATGTTTCGGTTGTTTGTAAAGATAACATCAATGGAAGTGGCACTCTCCTGAGTTATACGTGTAGGTTCATTAATTAGGCTAGATAAATTATGCTTAGTAAGGAGTTTTGAAAGGTGATGATTAGATAGAAGGGTTAACATATCGATATTAATGTCACCGGTGCGTACCACATCCATTGAAGTATCAGTAGCTCTGGTCAAAGTATCATCTAGTTTGTTCCAGTAATCAACATTACTATCAGGTCTGTATATTCATCCTAGTAAAAGTTTGTGATTATCAATTATTAGTTCTAACCAGATCAATTCAATATCATCCCTTTCCATTTCAATTCGTCTATTAATCATGATAGTATTTTTATAATAAACAATAATTCCCCCGCCTGGACCTGTAGTTCTATCTTTTCTGTGAGGAGAGGAAGTAAAAGAGTGCATGTGAATGTCGGTGTTAGATATTAAAGGATTTAGATGGGATTCTGTTATACAAACAATATCAGAATATTCTAGCTCTGCTTTAATAAGGGGTATTTTGTTTCTAAGAGACCTCACATTTAAATGAACTAGATTTATGTTTTGTAGTGGACCAGGATTTATTTCTATGTCACAACTCCGTATCATAATTATAAGATGCGATATAAGAATAAAAGATAAGTTATCGAATCTAGAAAACGTAATAAAGTAATACAAATAAATATGACGAAAGCCATGATAGATATCCAGATATAGTTTGATTGAATATAATAGGTATAGCCGGAGACCAACCTTTTAAAAGATAAGTTCGCCATGACAATGGGTTTCCCATAAAAATTAGTTCCGGCTAGTATGTAAATACAACATTCCGTATTGCACATGTGCAATATAGAACATTGTATTTCATGGTCTGATAATTGCTTGTATTACTATTACAAGATTCAACAGGTATGTGATAAATTTTCAACACACGAAGCTTGCAGAACCACACCCCGTCACCAACCACATTCATGCTGAGGGAGGTTTGTGTTCCTGTGAGTTTAGGATATTATCTACTGTTATCGAAGCTTCATTTGCCCCAGTGGTCGTGTGGTAAAAATCTGTAGGGGTATCCATAGTGAGCGAGTAGTGTAAAAGAATCCGTCAGATTTTGTCTGCTGCTTTCGATTCGATTAATGTGTCGCCAACACTTTATGACGTAGACTAACATCCAGTTCTTCGTACAGTATGCTTACTTTCACTTTTGCTATCAAAGTTTTGTTTGCGTCCTGGCGGCTATAAATGATATGTAGCTTGCATTTAATTAGAGTTCACTTAAAGAAATAAGCTTTCGTACATACATTGGTCAGGAAACATGGATCATATATATCTGTAGATCGTCCAGATTGGAAGACCCCCACCACGTCATGATTTTAGTTCAAGTTCGATGCTTGTCATCTTTTCGGAACACCTCGGTATTGGCTGCTTTATTTTATCACATTAAAACCGGTTGGACTGGTTCGACCCATTTCAGCCTGCATGTTTATGAAAAAAGGGCAGCTACAATGATCTGATGTTGCTTTCTTCCAATATTTTGCAAATATAACGGCCTGCATTTATATATGCACGTCCTTCCCAAGTTACCCCTGTTATATTACATTTAAAAATAGACGAACCGTCTAGCCCCACCTATTGTAGTTAAATAGGCGAAGTGCCGGTCGTGCCGGTTTTCGCTTGCAAAAGTACCCTTTAAAGTAATTAATATCACCATGGCATAAGCTCCGGCTTTTCATAAGAATTAAGTGTTACATAACATCACGTGTTGCCAAGCGGTTTACCGAATAATAGTAGTTCGAATTGAATATTTGAAACTAGAAGTCTAATATCTCTGCCAGCACACAACAGATTTCACAAGAGTTAGAAAAGGAAATGAACCAACAAGCATTTTAGATCTTATAATAACAAACGAATAAGAGATGATTCTTGGAATTCACTACAAAAGCCCGATCGGCAGTAGCGACCACCTTTAAACTTCAGTTTTTACTATCAGAAAAACCCCTTGCCAATGAAACACCGCCTTTGAATTACAGCAAGGGTGACTACGATACCATGAGAGAGGACATCCATACAGAATGGACTCCTAAAAGGCAATATCGAGGTAATGAATAAGACGTTTACAGAGATCATTTAGTCCCCCTAGTACAAATAGATACATCCCCAAAAGTAAACTGAAAGAACACCAAACTTGTGGGAAAGATAAACCACCTCTGAATAAAGATATATTGAAAAAATCAATACAAAGCATAGGAAGTGGCAAGCCAACGATACATGGAAACGAAACATGAGAGTAAATACATAGAATATGCCAAAGCACGAACCAGTTTAAATAGGAAATACGGAAAGCTAGGCGAGAAATGGAAAGATATCAAGCTAAACCCGAAACGTTTTTGGTAATATGTAAACTCTAAAATAAAAGTAAAATCTGGTTTTTCAGATTTAAGGGGACTGAAAGGGGATGACCAGCAGATGGCAGTAAGAGTGACGACAAAGCTGAAGTTCTAGCCAAATGTTAAAGTAACGTTTTTACACAGGAACCTCCGGGAGAATTACCAGAGATTAAGACCCGAATTATAAGCTATATACTTCTTTGAGGAAATTGTCTGTAACCCGCATATGTTGTATGGGGAAATGTTTTTGCAAATTAAGCTGTTAAGTAGGTTTGTTAAGTCAAATGCTTATGTTAAAATCCCACCCAGCCCACTCTTTGCTGCTGCTGGTTTTGTTTAATCTTTCAGGTGGTTGCCTTTACGAACTGGGAGTCCCTCGTCACGGCTTCCTTGAATTTTGTGCTTTGGCGGATGACGCATGCTCAAGCATTATTCCGGATAGTTACCTCTCTGCTACTCTATAACCAGTTGGGTTATACATTATATTTGTGGCATAAATAGAACTTATTGGGTATATAACCAATTGGGTAATACATAATATCTGTGGCATAACTAAACAAACTTACTACTCAAGAATCTATATGAAAATAAATCGCAAGGACCAGACAGCATGCACCCAAAACATCTAAAAGAATTGAGAAATAACATAAGTACACATTGGTCTGATATATTCAACAAATCCTTAGCAGAAGGAAAACTACCACAATCTTGGAAGGAGGCAAATATAACGGCAATGTTTAAAAGGGAATCAAAGTCGGACCCGGGAAATTACAGACCCGTTAGCCAAGCATCATTGTGAAGACATTAGGAAAGCTGGTGAGTGATAGTATTGTAAAACATATGGACAAAAACGATCTTTTAAGTCCCAAACAGTTCGGATTCATCTCTGGCAGGTCAACGCAACTCCAATTATTAACGGTACTTGAAGAATGACAGAAGTTATAGAGAACGTTGTATGGCGGTCAACTAGATGTAATTTATATGGAATTTATGAAGGCCTTCGATAAAGTACCACACCAACGTCTACTAAAGAAACTGTCACTGGATTAAAGGATTTGGGTCACGAATTTTTACATTTTGTAAAAATAAGCGATACTTGTAATATACTTTTAGATTTCAAGATTTTTATTTCACTCAGACACACATAATATGTGTAACAAGAGGTCATGTATAAATAACATAGTTTGAGTGCATGACAGGCAAACATTCTATATCATAGCATGGTACAAAATTATGTATATACGTGTAGTTACATACAAATAATTCAGTGTTCAACTTATATAAAATGTCACTAGCAAACAAAAGAAAAACTGATAGAATAGAGACACTAAAGTACTTTTGTTAATTTTTGAACAAATAAGCTTACACTTTTTAACAATTTCATATTAAAGATTGTGAACATTCCTTTCATTTTATGTTGGTTTGGACTTGTATAAAAATAGGCCGGAATATGTTTTCCCTTATTTTGACTAAAGTGTCGTTATTACAAGTATATAAGTAATGATACTCGTCCCCAATACCAGTATTACAAAGTGGGCATATTCTGTCCTGTCTTTGAATTCCCACCCATCTTCCTGTTTCTACTGGAAGCTTAATATTTGAAGTTCTATTTGCAGATAATTTTCCTATCTTTTGCGTTTAATCCGATCAAATAGTCTCCTAAACCAAAGCGATATTTAAATGTAGAGTATAATCGTCCTCTGGATGAGGTGTCAATTTTATTAAACCAGGATTGAATAAACTGATCGTGTAATTTATGTATAATTGCAGCTTTTAAATAAGCAATATCGGGCAGACAGGTTTAATGATGGATCCAAACATAGCTTAGACCTACGCTATCAAGGATATGTTTAACATAGTTCAACCATTTAAACTCGATTTGTCCATTTTCATGTAATGAGTACATCAATTTGTACATTCGACTAGACAACTTATTTTCACTCGAGGTAAGTGTATACCAAAATTTAATCATTCTTAATTTGACATCAACCGCAATAGAGTATCTGCCCGTTTCTCCATATACGATAAAATTACAAGTATTTCTGCGTAGACCAAGAATTCGTTTACAGAATTGGAGGTGTATTTTTTCAAGTATACTAACATCCTCATGGCCCCATATTTCTGATGAGTATAGCAAAATTGGAGCAACTAGCGAGTCAAACAATTTGAATTGTAAATCAATGGGTAAAGAAACATTTCTTATTTTCTTATATACGGCATATAGTGCTTTTTGGGCCTGTTACGCTAATTGCTTTTTTGCCACTACAAACCTTCCATTATAGTAAAATAGAACACCTAAGTATGGAAAAGAATCTTGAATGTCTAGCTCATTATCCTGTAATAGAAATCGATATCTGTTAGTATTCTTTCGTTTAGAAAAGATGACAATTTTTGTCTTCTGTGTGTTTACCGTTAGTTTCCAATTCTCACAATAATCCTGAAATTTATTTACTTAAATGAATACCGAATCTTCCTTCAACGCGCGTTCAGAAGTGTCCCGTTACCTAGATATAGACAATCAAAGGTGACCGCTCCTTATATTACTGGTGATAATTCTAATGAGCTGACAGGTCACGTGGTACGTGTGACGTCAGAGCGGCACGTTTGGGTCACTGGCCCAAATAACAGTTACTAGGGTTCAAGAGATACACCCGTCCTATATATATCTGATTTGTTTCAATGGACACGTCTGACAGTGGGATTATTGGCATGAACTACATACTTAAACAATTCTCTACCTGTTTAGGTTGAAGACAGGACGAAGACAAATCACTATTTACGTAAAATAGTTAGAAAAGTAAGTTATCAAGTACTATTTATAAGCTAATGTATACATTACAAGAAAATGGAACTATGTCATTTAAATGGCTCACATATGTTAAAGATAGGTTATCCCAAACGGGCCTGAACTATGTGTGGTACTATCAATCTACATGTTCCTTTTCAAAAGACGAAATTAAGAGGCTGGTAAAAAGTAGACTAAAGGATCAATGTATACAGAAACGGTTTGATGATATTCTTAACTGCTCTAGAGGACAAACATATTCAATATTTAAGACAAAGTTCGAACAAGAAAAATATTTAAGCTTAATACAAATGATAGGAAAATCATGCGTAAATTTCGTTCTTGCAATATGCATTTACCCGTAGAAAAAGGAGGATGGTTAGGTATTCCTCGTCAAGAAAGAACCTGTACATTATGTAATTCCCAAGCTGATTAAAATCATCTGTTACATGGCTCTACAGATTGTGTAATTTCGACATTGGAGATGAATTTCATTACTTATTTAAATGTGAAAGTGATTCAGTTAAATGTTTAAGAGAGAAATATATACCAAAATATTATTTTACTTATCGAAGTCAATTCAAAATGCAAGGATTGTTTAATATATTTAATGTAAACATTTACACCAAAGTTGGTAGATTTCTAGAAAAGCTTGACAAAGTATTAACTTAATTTCTGTACAAGGTTGTGTTCCTTCTCTATGTAACTATGCTATAGTCCATTATCATTATTTGCAGAAAATGTTGTAATTTTGTACTAATCATCACACGCCATGTATCATATTTACTATATGCATGTGACCTCTTGTTACACACGTAAGTGTGTCGGAGTGAATGAATAAAACTTGAAAACTTGAACAGGTACCTTACCATTAAAAACAAGTCTATTCATGTCATGGTCATGGGTAGGTAATGTAGGGCACCAGGGATTTCCCAACGAAGGATCCCTGGACACCTGTGTACCTCTAATTCAATAGGCCATACAAATCGATAACAACCAACATTTAAATCGAACACAATAGGTTTCATTTGATGCATTGTCTTCGAACAATAGCCTATAAAAATCAAACAATAGATCTATAGAAATCAAACAAAAGATTCTTTTGTTTTCTTTTTGTGTTACCTCTTTACAGACATACATGCTGCTACTAGAGCATCGTCAGTGACTTCTGTTCGGTTCCGATTCGTTCTTTCCTGTCATGCGATTGGTTGCAATACGTTTTTTTTTCTTCTTTTATTTCTTCTGCAAAGACGGACACCGGAACCATGTAGTCTGGTAACCATACAGTAGCAACAACGCGTTTATAATGTTAACATTACGTCGGTAGTGAACATAAACTTTAAATCGGCATACTGTTACTAACAACAAAATATGATTTTATTTAGATTTTAACTGTTTGTTCTGAAGTCTGTGTATAATTTGTAATATGGATAAAATCAAAGGCGTTTTGAATATATATATATATATATATATATTTGTTTATTTTGTGGATACAAAAATTTCATAATACAAGACATAAACAAAATTTGTAAAATATTTTGATGCCGACATTTGCTAAAATTCTTGATGTTGACATTTGCTAAATTTCCTGATGCTGACATTTGCTAAACTTGTTGTGTAAGTAACAGATGACTTACAATAAATAGTTAAATCCAGGAATAAAACCACAACTAGCTGTTGTTATAAAAAGATCGAGGATAACAAAAATAAATCAGCAGGAATCTTTGACTATTTCCTCTAAATATCAATAAAATAATTTAAATGGGCAGTTCAATTTGTATGTAAAACGTGTTCGAATTCGCTGAGGAATGTTAGTTCATTTAGTGCATTTTAAAGTAGTTACGTAAAAGCTGTCTCCCCGTTGATGTGATGGCCAACAATGAGTCAAGCAGTTGCCGCTCGTCACCCAGTTGAAGCAGCTCATTTGATTGTCACAGAACTGACTTTCGAGTGTAAATCTGTGTATTTTATATACATTTGGAGGCAAGTAAAACCAGGCAATCCTTCATTTCAAGTGAACCCGTTATATAGCACAAAGAAACCACATGTCCTCATTATAAAAAAATTTAGTTTGAAGAAAAGAAAAAAGGCATGATGATAAAAAAATCAACGGTTACTCGTATCGAAATTACATCTAGTATCAATGTTTCTGTGTTTAATTCATATGTTTTCATTTCAGTCTATCATTCTAGTTTTTCTATCAAGGTAGTTGTCATTAGTTCGAATCCAGTCACGTCCTGTTGTTACTGTTAATTACTCATTCGGGCCAGGTGAGCTTATGCCATGGTGCGGCGTCCGTCGTCCGTCCGTCGTCTGACGTCTGTCGTCCGTCGTCCGGCGTCAATATTTTACTTTAAACAACTTCTTCTTAATAACCGCAAAGCATCGGGTGATGATATTTAGCCAGAAGTAAACAGGGATGAAGGGCTACCAGGTTTGTTAAAATAAATGATCTTCACCTATATTCAAAGTCACAGGGGTCAACTATGTTAAAAACTTGAAACAACTTCTTCTCAATAACCGAAATGCCCAGGGTGATGATATTTGGCCAGTAGCATGCTGAGATGAAGGGCTACCAAGTTTGTTCAAATGAATGACCTTCACTTATATTCAAGGTCACAGGGGTCAAATGTCTTATTTTTTTTTTAAACAACTTCTTCTGAATAACCAAAAGGACCAATATGGTGATATTTGGCCAGAAGCATGCTTGGATGAAGGGCTACCAATTTTTTTCAAATAAATGACCTTCACCGGTATTCAAGGTCAAAGGGGTAAAATATGTTAAAACCTTTAAACAACTTCTTCTGAATAACCAAAATGCACAGGGTGATGATATTTGGTCAGTAGCATGCTGGGATGAAGGGCTACCAAGTTTGTTCAAATGAATGACCTGAATGAAAACTGTGAAATACTTTAGGTGCCTCCACACATCGTCATCAGTGTCCATTATCGTGACGTACTTCCGGAAAAAGTACAGCTCGGACTCGATTAACTCGATCGAAATGTGCATGTACACCGTGTCGTCATTAATGTAACACCTGGTAAACAATATTACACGTGCGTGACGATGATATGTCAACACCCAATATCGAGTTTTTACCTGGAAATGTGTAATCACACGTACGTCAGAAATAAAGCTTCCAATTCATAGACATAAACAGACTCACAAGAAGTCAATGACATGAGACCAGACGACCTCAAGAAGGTCATATATGAAACACATGGAATGCGGACTGATGTGATTTCTGGACCGACCTCACATGTGCATACCACGTGCTTACGAGTCCACAAGCTCGATGTCGTTACGATTTTCGCTGTTAAGGTTCATGTATAGTCTGTTTTCAACTAAGTTACAAAAGGTCATAATTTCTTGAATTTTAGCTCGATAGCCCTAGTTAATGTTGTTTTAATTGCATTAATTACACATTATGCAGGAAATAACATATCTACACAAAACAGAGTCGATTTGCAAGGAAATATCAGTCAAAATCTTCCTTAGAAATCATTTTAGGTAGTGGGATTGGTAAAAGTTAACGAAACTGCTGCAAAAGACTGATAATCACAACTTCAAAGTCAAGTCATAATGTAATTTCACCATAACAAATCAGCCATATTGGAACTACTTTTGTAAAACTATGGAGGCCCATGTAGTGTAATACCATTACCAAACATCATTTTTTTCTAAAACCACCATTTTAACCGAAAAATAATGCATGATATGTATGTTATGGTTTGTTAAAAAGAAGAGTCATTAACAAATATTAGATCACAGTAGTTGATTTATATTGATAATTTCATTAATTAGCATATTACATACACAAAACAGTAAACCCAGTGTCACCTTATTATATGTCAACGGAATTGTAGGGTTGCGATAATGTGGCATATATATAAGTTACTACGTATATTTGTAATTTTTGAATAAAAATAAATACCAATTATTCAATGAAATTGACATCAATTCCATACATAAGATTTCAAGTTGATGTATTGTGCTATCATTTTAGCGGTTGGATCATGTGTCAAATTTCAATTTGATTACCGTTCATCATTATTGAAGCTTTTGGAATAATCGCATTTCTTCCAACGTAATCAAGACATTGGCATATTTACCAATTGACATATCCATAAAACAATATTCTCTGCAAGTTTCTGCCAACTAAATCAGTCAAGTTTTACTTTCGCGATCGGCTACTCCAGTACGATTTGAGTGTTCCAGTGCATCACAAGCGAGTGTTCAAACTTTGGAATGTTGCTTGACATGTAGTTGCAGACGTGAAAAAAGCTTAGATGTATTTTGCTTAGTGAGGAAGATACCCATCGGATATCACCGTATCATAGTTGTAGCTACCAACATTTACAAACACACAATGATGGGGTAACTGTCAGGCAATCAAGTAATCCTGCAAATAGTCAATTCTGTAAACCTTGTCATCCTCTTCATAGAGATTTCTAGACACTGCATCATGAAATCCATCATTCCTATAAAACTGATTACTGTACAGTTGTAGATTGCCACTTTGTGTGTTTCAATGTCCTCTGGTGGAAAATGAGTTGTCAGACAAATTTCATTCAATGTTCTTCGTGCATTTCTGGAATTGACAATAACCATGCATTGAGGTTGACGAGCATCTATTCCCAGTATATTACATGCAGATGTAAACACTTTGGAATGTGTGGGTCTTTAGAGCTTCCTCCTCATATGTTCACGGCAATGTTGTTATTTGACATGTGCTTCTATGGCTTCAATTAGTTGTGCTGCACACATGTGTTATAAAATAAATAAAAAGTTATCATTAATGTTAATTAATTGGTATTCAATGTCTATTAAAAATTCACATTCATATTCTTTGCAGACTAATCTTTTTTGACATAGGCTTTAGCCTACTAATGGCGCCTTTTTGAGTACTGCTTCACTGAAATGCAATGCAGTAGACACTAATTTGACACATGTGCCATGCTTCCATAAACTGTTTACTTTTTATTGACACTTCAAACAGTAATATAAATAATCGTTTTTTCAATAAAAACATTCAATTTCACAAGAAAGAACATATGCATTGACCAAAATGTGTCAAAAACTTGTAAATTTGTTTTGAACAAAAAATAGTTTTGCCTTCATTTCGCATTTTCTGTTTGTGTCACTTGTCAAAATGCAACACACAAATCTCGTCTTACCAGGACATCGACCCAAGCAATACATTATCTATGTTAACTTTATGTAAATTACAACTGTATTCTATCCCACAAACCATACTTAAAACAAATAAACATTGTCGATCTTCTGCATCTCAGCGTTTTCTCCTCAGCTTCATGTTGTTGACGTCTGATGCACATTGCCGGAAGTGACGCCGCACAAACAGTCCTATCTTGGATATTATGATTTCGTTTTCTGTAGTAATACTCCTACATTTGTGTAATTCAATTCGGCATCAAAAGTATTTTATTATTTAAGGAATTATACTCTTGTTTTGATAACTATGACAGAAAATATTGTCATTTTTGTAAATTAACCGTGGAGCGATATCGCGTTCGGTACGAAAATCATACGAAGAGGAAGAAAGTTGGTCTGAATATGGACAAAAGACCTGGTTACGACATGTGCTAGTTATTTATGGTTTATTCGAAATCAACACAGTCTTGTTCGTGTCGTTTGGTGTTTTATGGACGCACCGATCGCTTGTGATTGTGACGGAAATAATCACATTGTTTTGACAGCTAAAAAATAAAAATGGCGGCCTCCATTGGACAACACGATGACTTTCGATTTAACCAAAATTCATGTTTGGATGTTTAAACATAATTTACTTCATAGGATTACCTCACTGTATATACTATCTTATTTTTTGCCAAAGTTTCAATTCTCAAACATGAATAGGTTATCAGTTATAATTTTCCCCCAAAATAGTAGCAAAATATTCACGAGTCACTCATTTATATTTCATATAATCCAATTATTGAGTGCGTGGCAAACGTTCAATCATGGCTATAGGGAGTTTGAATTAATAACTTCTAACATTGAAAACGGCAATTCAGCACAGCTTGTAATAAATGTAATATTTACACATGAAATAAAGGGACCTGGAGATCAATTATTAGTGTTTACATGAACCTTAAGCGAGTTTCGGTCTGTCGATTAAATCGTTTTTACAAATGCGGTCTAGTTATTACTTGTGAACATAATGTGTTGTAAAATATCAAGATCCCTATGAAATTAATTGTTGTGTGCACGTGAACAGCATACCATGCGATAGCCTCTGGGCACATATGTAACCGTGCGTTAGCGGGCTGTGGAATGATGTCTAAAGTGTTCATGACTGAGAGTAATTTGGTTCCATAAAAGAACAATAAATTGATAATTTTGATTTATTTTCATCATTTGTTTTATATGTTAACAGAGATAACTGTCATTGTGTAAATTGTATCCCTCTGGAAAAAGTTCCGATTTTTTTCAAGGAAGACAACTCTCACCAGGATCAAAGTGATTATAAAAGTTAGAATAAATTAATTATAAAGCCATTGTGTATATTTTGTTCAATTTCTTACTCTAAATGTATGAATCTTTGTGTCCTGTTTGCTTTTAGCTTGTAGATAATTACTTTTATCCGTACAAATTCAATAAAAATCACTTTGTGTAACGTGTGTTATATATTTTGCGATAAATAAAATATTTGTAGGGTTAATTAGCAATACTTCTTTTCATTTTGTTGTTGTTGTTATTGTTCCGAACAATGGCACACAAAAATAAACGGAAAATATTAAAATTGAAGATAATTCAATTTTTTGGTATTTTCCCCAAAAAAGTCCCCAAACTATCGGAATGCTTAGATTCTCATAAAATCAATTTTATATAGTTGCATAACCACTTTGTGAAAGTTTCAACGAACTTTGCTGGTTAATTGCGAAAGAGTGGAGCCTCCATAACAACAACATGGAGGAAAAACACAAGATAAAATTTGAGAAGAAATTTGATATTTCTATTGCGGAATCTACCCACGATGGATATAGAACGCATGCTGCATCAAAATAACATGCTTACAGCCTATATGGTGGAAGACATAGAGACAGAAAGGAACTTAAGTATGATAAAACCAGATCATTTTTGAGTATATTAACCAGAAGAGGACTTGGTAAATTTAGGAAGACAGGATATAGTATGTGTTTGGACATGTCTGATTACGGGTCAACAGATCCATGGCATTGTATGGATAGGTCATTTGAGTAATTATCAGATTTATCGATTAGATAATGGGTACATAGTTAAAAGACACACGGCCAGTCACTAATTCACCCGATGGGGCAACGGTCGTGTGTCTTTTAACTATGTACCCATTATCTAGCCGATACATCTAATAATAACTCAAATGACCTATCCATACAATGCCATGGATCTGTTGACCTAATCCTGTCTTCCTAAATTTATTAAGCTCTCACGTAATTTACTAAATGCAGTTGGTCCTCTTCTAGTTAATATACTCAAAAATGATCTGGTTTTATCATACTTAAGTTCCTTTCTGTCTCTATGTCTTCCACCATATAGGCTGTAAGCATGTTATTTTGATGCAGCATGCGTACTATATCCATCGTGGGTAGATTCCTCAATAGAAATATCAAATTTCTTCTCATATTTTATCTTGTGTTTCCCCTCCATATTTTGTTTGTTAAGTATTTCACAGTTTTCCACAGACTTAGATAACAGGGATTGGCAACTCCAATTTCATTTCGCGTATGTATTGTCCACCTCTTGTATGTTTGCACCGAACCGTGACGGCCTGTGACCCTCTCGCTGGAGCCAATTTACCTGTACTGCGCTTGCGTGCTATCTCTAATCTAATTCCGTGGTATTTCACAGTTTTCTGGATAACATTCAGTTTTTGGTTTAGTTTTTGTTTTAATTCTATAACCTCGTGAAAGACAACCTATCCCTCTATTGTATGAACAAAAATGTTTAAAGTAGTCCTTGCTGATCGGGTGTTTTACGCTGTTTAGTGTACAGTTACATCTCATTGGAGAGATATTTTCTTTCCGCCAACAAATGAGAATATATCTTAAGTTCCTATAACAATAACCAATGAATATAATTGGTTAACATTTGAAAATATCTGTTTTGACATTTCAGTTGGTTTCACAAATAACAACAAATCAAGACGATTGGTCAATGAATATATTTTTTGAAATGTTCTCAATTCATAACGGTTCTTTTAACTCCTTGGATACGAGTTTTATCTTTAATTACGACTATCCACAGTTTCTCAGTCACTGCAGTGTATTTTTATCACAGATGTAGGACGCCAAGTTGTTTTTCACGGCTTCCGTTTACTTGAATGAATTCAAAACACCTATATGGTCTAAATTCAATAGACTCAAATGAATAATTATTTTTCACATTCTTGAGAAAAATGTTTGTGTGCTCAGTGATCGAAATCTATTTTTATCACAGATAACTCACTAATTCTTCACACGCTATGTAGATTTTTCCCTAATGACTGCATTTCTTGATTGACCTCAGATAACCTGTGTGCTCCCCAACGCCAAAATTCACAAGCACTAACACGTACCTTACCATTAAAACAAGTCTATTCATGTCATGGTCATCAGTAGGTCACCTGTGTACCTCTAATTTAATAGGCCATACAAATCGATAACAATAGATTACCTTTTATTTTAAGACTATATGATGTCCCTTCTTTGAAAATACCCCCCCCCCCCCTTACATTCAATTGTAGTGTTATTTGCCACGACACTCCCCTCCTGGGTTTTTCTTTATGATGACATACGTCATTCATATGCAAATTAGGTCAGGCTAATCCTGCATATCCATCCAGGCGCAGCTAGACATGTTCCTCCTGTCAGTTGCTATTTTTAAACCATACCAGAATGTTCCATCCTATTTTTAAACCATAGGAAAATTCCAGCTGATTGATATGCTAATTAGGACGTCACGTGGTGACGCTAACAGAACAATAGGGATGAGCAGATGATACTACTGCGTAGATCTATCTTGTTGAGTTCTGCGAAATCCGTTATAGCCGTCGGTGTTTTCCACGAACCTCAGATTCTGGGGAAAACGTTAAATTATCCAGTCTACCTTAAGCATAGTTAGCCTGTTCTCAGTATAATGTGATCGGGTGTAGTGTCCGGTTTCCGTGTTCAGGTTAATTGTATACACAGTCTTCATATAATCTTGACTGTTTCGATGACGTAAACACTCAAATAAACAAACCTATATGGCGATAGGTAATGACTAATTTGTATCTAAGCAATGACTCAATATACGATATAATAAATCTACACTTATACAGAACACAATGTTTATCCACAATGCATATATATTTAATATATTGTTCACTATTGCAGTTTCTTTGTATATTTGTTGTTTTGTTACTTGCCTTCAAGTTACTCTTTAACTATAAGTGAGCTATTAAATTATTGAAATCGATATAAATTGAAATATAAACACAGCTACGTCAACAGAGCAACAGAGGAATGTATGTATAGCTTTTTTTTAAACCATAACTATAAATAAAATATATACGAAACAAGTATTTAATAGTGAAAATAAAATTGTAATGGATGTATCCCAGATACAGTTACTGACATCAATCGGGTACGGACCGTATATTTCCACCCATGTTGGTCTTCTCGCAACCCCGTTTACCCCGGTCAGTCTTAGCCAATCATTGGTTGCGATGTCCAGTTCTTCCATGTAATGAAATAGTTCATACTTGGCGTCTCCCCTCATGCATTAACCTGACATAGGTGTTTACGTCAACATTTCGAACATCAACATCTTTAAAAGCTTAACGTTTCCTCCAAGTTGTTCTATTACTCTTGCAATAGTAATCCTAACCCGTCTATCGCCATACGGAGAGAGTGTTGGCAGACCTCCATTGTAGAGTGTGGCACAGAACCACACCCCGTCTGGTACCATGTCACGGTGGTCGTTTACCAACCGCATCCATGGTTTGTCAGGTTTGTGTACCTGTGGTTTTAGGACATTGTCTACTTTTATCAAAGCTTCATTTACCACAGTGGTCGCGTGGTAAAAAAATGTAGGAGCATCCATAGTCAGCAATAAGTGAAATATTTTTCTAGGATAAAGTGTAATGAGAATATATATATACATGTATATGTGTCATAAACATGTGATAATATGAACTATATTTTAAGTGACTTGTTTACTTTCTCTTTCGTTTTTAACAGTGACGGTAAAATGACGAGATATTCGTAAAAGCGCATGTACGTACGTGGCCTTTAAATATAATCGAATTCCCAGTGCCGCACGCATACATTAAACACATGAAGACACGTACACTATAGTATATAACAAAGGCATTTAAATATATAACTGACTAACTCTTCAATACACTTTGTCTTTTTCTATTGGCAATTCTTAGATACTATGCCAAATTAGCTATTTCCTTTTGATTTTTATTTTCTGTTGAAAACAACTTAATCAATGTATGCATACTAATGTGTCGGACATAGAAACGTTGTTACGGCACAATATCTCACCCCGACACGACCGTGTTAGGATTTCAGATTTTCAGATTTGTTATTTCTCTCAGACATACAAAGTATGTAACAAGAGGTCAATATGTATCATATTAATATATACATGGCGGATAACAAAGGCATAAAGGCAACAATCTAATTACGTACATTCAATAGCTTTTCAAGTTTTTCTAGAAATTAGCTAACATTTTGTAAAACTTTTACATTGCATGTAGTAAATTGTCCACTCATTTTAATAGGGCTAGGGTAAGTATAGTAGTAATTTGGAATAAATAGTTATCTTATGTTATTTGTTTAACAGATACATGTTCGCACTTAAATAGATAATGATATTCATCACCAATTTCATTAAAACATAGATTACAAGTTCTGTTTTCTTTGGGTATTCCAATCCATCTTCTAGTTTATATAAGTAAGTGCATATTTGAAGTTCTAAACTTAACAATAATTTGTCCTTCTTTTGACTTTAGTTTCACAAATCAATTTTCAAGTTCAAAATTTGTTTTAAAATTGGAATAGGTAGATCCTCTTGAAGAGCTCTCGATATCGTTAAACCATTTTTGGATAAACTGGTCTTGTAATCTTTGTTTCACAACAAGTTTCAAATAATCTCTATTAAACGTACATGTTTTCTGATATGCCTAGATAAAATCTAAAACTGTTTCTATACATATATTCTGAACATTCTTTAACCATTTGAACTCCATGATTCCATTTGTTTGTAAGTCAAATATTAAGTTATGCATAGTGCTTGACAGACTATTGCTAGTTATCAATTTATACCAAAACATAATTACTCTGGTTTAAACTTCAACATATAAAGGGAATCTCCCGATCTCTCCATAAACCATGTAGTTTGGCGTGCTTCTGTTAATACCCAATATACGCTTGCAGAACTGTAAATGTTAGGGGTAGGCATATTGCCTGTTGCCATGATTTTGGGGGATTGTGGTATATTTAGGCTTGTTTATTTAGAAACTACTACGCAAACTTCAAACTTGTTCGAACTTCAATTCTTAGCTCACCTGCTCCGAAGCCATACCGCAGCGTCCGTCATCCGGACGTCCAACCGTCAACTTTTCCTTTAAACTCCTACTAGGCCTAAACGACCCAGTAGATTTGGACTAAATTTGGCTATGGAGCATCCTTAGGCCAAGGGGATTCAATTTTGTATATTTACATTATTGATGTTTGTTCTGTATATGAATCTACTATCTGAAGACTATGAATACACTATGAATACAACGATTCTCGTGCAACCAGTCCGCTGATTTCACACACAATGACCACTTCATATTACTACGCATAGTACCGTTTCTGAGAATAGTTATCTCCCCTTCTCCGAGATAACGTAGTTGCGAGAAATAATAATAAACATTACAAAAATCATAAACGGTGCACCATTGTATTATTATTAAATCTATTTCTGTTGAGACACAGAAATGCTAGAAGGTGCCAACCAATCTGCCTCCACTAAGAGAAATACAATCTGGGGATTGAAAATATTCCAAGGTAAATAAATCATGTCAGCTATTAAACAGTTAAATGGATTAAAAAATCAGATTTGGAAATTGTTGAATTTGTCGATCCGTGTAATACGTTCTGTTATACAGAACTGGTAAAATGAATCAGTAATTGCGAATTTTGATATAAAGCAATTATCTAACCATTTAAACCATCACATAAATGACGCTCTTTTTCCAAATCCATAGGCTAAAGAAAATTTATTTTTACATTTATGTAGAACTCGAGACTATTTGATGATACTTTGATGTCTTTATTCAATAATGTAGATGATGATGATGATAATGGGTACAAGGGAGCCTGTAACAATAATATGCAACAGGTATAAATACACTCTCGCTGTACACACACCATCATATACACTTATTTACAATGACATGAATATGAATACATAGAAATGGAATGAAGTAATGATAAAACACAGACTTACCAGGGACTATGGGGTGATGCTTGGTAACGTGCAATTGAGAGCTCCTCTCTCGACGGGTGATATCTGGAGTGTGTGGGTCGGGTGACGTGTCAGGTAAGGGTGGTCACGGGTAGACGTGGAATCCGTGGAGCACGGATTCCCACTACCTCTGATGTGACGCAATGCGCGCGCGGGAAGACTCTGTCGTACCCGTATTATTTACCTTGGTTACATTTAGATTGGAACCAAGAAGTCTTTGGGACAGACTTGGACCTAGAAAGCGTTAGTGAGGGCAGAAAACATGCCAGCGCACCAGGCCGAGAAACACCATAGAAATACACTCATCAATATAAGAGGGCGGTAAATCGTCATCTAGTAGACATAGGTCGGAATATTGAGATTGTTCGCGGGGTAAATTTCAAAAAAGCGAATCGTACACTAGACGGCCTGTTAAAGGAGCGTACGAGGACTGGGGTGGCTCATCAAACGGCACACAAGGAAATTATATCGCCCCTACGCGGGACATCGCACAAACGTGTAATGGCGACACGCCATCGGTTCCTCGCGATCATGGTCACGAACTTTCGAACACCCAAACGTCTGGCTGGGTAGTCCCCGTGACATCAATGTATCAGAGAACTTTGTAATGACACAGGGCACTTCATCCACCAAATTATCTTCATTTACTTCAGCAGGATTTCTGGCAAACAGCACATTCCACGGATGTACATTCAACTTTAAATGAGCTCTGCCCACCGTCGACGGATGCTCGGCCGACGAATGCCCTGGATGGTTATTATGGTGACCGTTGTGAAATAGTGCGGACATAAACTTTTACTAAATATATTTGCTGATTTGCTGATTTGCTGATGTGGCATCGTTGAAAGCTAATTCAAGCTTGTAGTGATGCATCATTGTTATTTCTTCACTTGCGACTTACTTTTTCGGTTGCGCACTTATTATTTCCTTAAACATAATAGTGTAGCAATGTCTATGGTAATAATGGGTTTTAAATGTTTTAAAAACAAATCCACTCGTTTGTTCACAAACATGTCGATAAAAGGGTTGAGCCCTTGTAGATAAAGGGTTGAGCCCTTCCGTTGTAGAGTTTGCATAAAAAACTCAAACAGTTCATTGTCTTAGTTGAGACACTTGATGTTAAGTTTGGTATTGGAATGGTAGATCCAGTCTTAATACCAAAATGAGGGGTTGAATTTCCTCGGGTGATTTCTCCAGAACTTGTTTAGTCTTTCCTTGAAGCAGTTTAGGCTCGATGATGAGACCACTTCCTCAGGCAACCAGTGCCACTGTTTAATAATTCGGTTGCTAAAGAAGTTTCGTGTGATCAGCTTTTTGTAGGGCCTTTTAAACAGCTTCTTGGAGTGCCCCCTTGTAGATCTGTATTCGCAGTGTTGGAATAGTTTATCTTTATCAAGTTTGTCGATGTTATTAAGGATTCTGTACACTTTGACCATGTCTGCTCTCTCCCTCCTGTATTCTAGGGTTGGTAGACCGAGTATTCTTAAACGTTCAGCGTATGATTTGTTCGTTAGTGTAGTTACTCTTTTCGTTGCTCTTCGCTGGACTTTTTCAATTATAATTTTGTCCTTGGTATACAGGGGTGACCATATCGTTGAAGCGTAGTCAAGGTGTGGTCGTATAAGAGCTTTGTAGAGTGTTACAAATATGTTTGGGTTCATATATGTAAAACTTCTGAATACTATTCCTGCAATTTGGTTTGCTTTGAGTTTTTCGTCGATGTGAACTCCCAGATCTTTTTCACTATTCACCTTAGTGATTTCGATGGTGTTTCCGTATTGCGTCAGCGAGTAGTTGGATGACTTGGGTTTTTGTCCAATTTCTATATGCTTGCATTTGTCCAAATTCAGCTTCATCATCCAATTTTCTGTCCATTGGCACATTCTGTCAATACACTGTTGCAGTCTAGCTTGATTTTCTGGGGTTGAATTATTAGCTGATATTTTGGCGTCGTCCGCGAATAGTTTTGTAGTACACTCTAATACATCTGGCATGTCATGGATATATATCAAGAACAGAATTGGCCCGAGTACACTCCCTTGTGGGAGCCCGCTTAGTACTGGCAGACTCTTTTAGGGAGTTCCATTGATTATGACTTGTTGGGATAGGCCTGTCAGGAATGCTCTAATCCAGTTTAAGATTTGTCCTTTGATCCCACATTTTTCTAGTTTGTGGATTAGGAGCCTATGACACACTTTGTCAAAGGCTTTGCTAAAATCCAAGTATATTACGTCAACGTTTTTCCCCTCATCGAGTGTCTTGTTCCATTCTTCCAGGATTTGTTACAGTTGGGTGGTACATGATTTTCCTGGACGGAAGCCATGTTGGTGTTTGGTAAATATTTTGTTTCCTTTCAGGTAAGCCATTGGTTCGTTTCGGATAATTTTTTGCAGAATTTTGCATGGAACCGACTGATTGGGCGATAGTTTCCTGGGTTGGTTTTGGTACCCTTTTTAAATATTGGACTTTTTGAATACGATTTGTAGTGGTTTTGCTATTGCATCACATGTTTCGACAATGAATTTTGGGTGTAGGTTGTCGGGTCCTGGAGCTTTGTTAGGGTTAGTTGATCTTATGGCAGTAATAACTTTTTCTCGCGTCAGTTCTATGAATTCCAGTAAATTTTCTTGGATTCTCTCCCTTAGTATTGGTGGCTCTCTGTTGTCATCATGAACAAATACACTAGAGAAGAATTCATTCAGTACATTTGCAGTGTCTCTACTATTTTCTGTCAGTTCTCCATTGTTTTTAACTACTCGTTGTACAGTTGTTGTCTTGGTTTTGATTTTGTTCCTGACATGTTTCGAGTTTTGGGTTAGTCTTGATTTTCGCAGACAGGTCTTTTTCGTGGTTGTAGGTTGATATAACTTACGGCGTTAAATGCAAAAAACATGAAATAAGATCAACTTTCAAAAATGAAAGGAATATCAAGCGNAATATATAAACGGTGGGTGTGGCCCCCTTGGGGCAGAGAAGCGGGGCCCAATAGGGGAAATAGAGGTAAAACCTTTCAAATCCTTATTCTGCCATAGGGATTATGGGATTTCATCCAAATGGGTCTGGAGCATCCTTCGGCCAAGGGCACTAAATTTTGATAAATGGTTGGTTTGGACTCCCTGGTGGAAGAGGGGCGGGGGCATTAGGGGCAATAGAGGTAAAACATTTGAAATCCTTCTTCTACCATAGTGATTAAGGGATTTTATCCTAATTTGGTCTGGAGCATTATTGGGCCAAGGACACTTGATTTTATATAAACGTTGGGTGTTGGCCCCTGGGGTCAGATGGATGGAGCTGGGGTTAACTTTAAAATCCCTTTTCTACCACAGGGATTTAGGGAGTTCGTCCCAATTAGGTCTGGAACATCCTTGGGTCAAGGGCACTCAATGTTGTTAAATTGTTGGGTTTAGACCCCCTGGGTGGAGAGGGGCGGGCCCCAATAGGGGAAATAGAGGTAAAACCTTTAAAACCCTGTTTCTACCGTAGGGATAAGTTTTTTTATCCTAATTTGGTCCGGAGCATCTTTGGGCAAAAAGGAGTTGATCTTGTATAAACGGTGGGTGTGGCCCCTTTGGGTGCAGAGGGGTGGGGCTAAAAAAGGAAATTGAGGTTTAAATCTTTAATATCCTTGGGCAAAGGATTCTTAATTTTGTATAAATGATGGGTGTGGCCCCTTTGGGTGCATAGTTGCGGGGCTCAATAGGGGAATTTGAGGTTTATTTTTTTTAAATATATCTTCTTCTGTACCATTGGAGGGATTGTTTGTACTTAGAATAATTTCCCCTGGTTGCTTTATTATACAGATGAGCGATACAGGCCCTCTGGGCCTCTTGTTTTATTTTATCTCAACATCTTTGACATACGATGGTATACAAAGATATGTAACATACACAGATTTAATGTATAAGCATGAGTGGTTGTACAGGGGGATACAAGTTTCATAGTTATAGAAGTGTACTGTAGTTGCATATAATACATGTAGTCACTAATGATATTCGATGTAAAGTTTCGAACAGATTTATCTATCATTTGCTGAGTCATTTCAAGTAAAAGTATGCAGTGTCACTACGAACACTACTGAGATCTGCGTTGATTTTTTTATTTGACAAAATGTCCGTGTTAGGTCGGGTCCTGATTGGTCGACATTTAGATATTGACCGATGCTATAGATTGGGTATGTAGATGAATTATGTAGGGTAGTAAACGTGAAGCTGGTTATCCGGTTACTCCGGCGAAAGACCACGAACCGGTTACCAAAATCCTAAACCGAAAAGTCGGACATTTACTTACCCTTTTGGGAGTCCCATGTTTCCCTGGCTTAGACCTACAAACTATCTGCATTTTAATAGATGCGACCGCAATTGGATAGTTTTGTAATAAAACAGTGTTCAGGGATTACATGTTAGTGTTAATTTTGTACTCTAATTTAAATACTGGCAAAGAGATGTTGCCAACACCATAGAAAATCTGAATTTTTTTTAACAGGAAGCCAGAATACAAAGCTGTGATATATCAACTTTCTGAGCAAATTTTGTTCTAAAGAATAATATTACCGCATATGATTTAGAGTACAGATAACTGTAATTGAATCCGTCTTACTGCATTCCGACATGCGTTGTCCATGAACAAAACTTACTGAGGTTACATGCAACTATTTCCTGTGTTAACCTTGAAATACACGAGTAAACGATCATGCTATTTAATATGTATATGTATGTTTGTGGTGTAAATACGTTTTAGATAGAACATTTCCCAAACATATAATGTATTTGTTGCTGTTTATTATTTGACTACCAAATTGTTCGAGTAACCGGTTACAAAAATAAGATCGGTTTGA
>NW_018405613.1:54936-101866 GCF_002113885.1 Mizuhopecten yessoensis
ACCCCCCCGGGTTTTCCTTGACGTTACCATTTTCCACGACTCTCCCCTTCCTGGGATTTTCCCATGACGTCACACGTCATTCATATGCAAATTAGGTCGGGCCTATCCTGCTTATCCACCCAGGCGCATTTTTACATGTCCGTTGCTATCAGTCGCTATTTTTAAACCATACCAGAATGTTCCATCCTTTTTTTAAACCATAGGAAAATTCCAGCTGATTGATATGCTAATTACGACGTCACGCTAACAGAACAATAGGGATGAGGAATGAGCAGAGAAGGGTATATCCATGCTTGCTATATACTACTATACTACTTATATTAATACTATGCGTAGATCTATCTTGTTGAGTTCTGCGAAATCCGTTATAGCCGTCGGTGTTTTCCGCGAAAACGTTAAATTATCCAGTCTACATTAAGCACAGTTAGCCCGTTGTTAGTATAATGTGATCGGGTGTAGTGTCCGGTTTTCCGTGTTTAGGTTATGTCATTTAAATCGGATGGTCCAAGCATTGTGCACACAGTCTTCATATAATCTTGACTGTTTCGATGACGTAAACACTCAATAAACAAAGCTACATGGCGATAGGTAAATAACTAATATCTGTATTTAAGCAATGACTCAATATACGATATATATAACTATAAATGAGCAATAAAATTATTGAAATTGAAATAGACACAGCTACGTCAACAGAGCAACAGAAGAATGTAAAGATATATTGATCGTTTATACCTTTTTCGACTAATTGAAGAAGAAGCAATTCATATTTAAAATTGTAGTCGTTATTCCCCGAGCAAAAGTAACAGAAGAAACCTCAGAATTTTTTATTTTTTTTGGGGGGGGGGGGGGGGGGGGGCACATTAGTCGCCTGTGTTGAAAAACCATAAGTGGGATACATTCGTCCTTGTCTTACCCCTAACCTTTTACTGGGAAACTATATCCGAAAGCTGAAACGATTAACCTCAAACAGCTTCAAAATGGTGTGAATCTATAGCTTTTTTTAAACCATATAAATGAAATATATACGAATTAATTATCAAATAGTGAAAATATGATTGTAAAGGAGAAGTATATTATACATACCGTTTTCCCAGATACAGTAACTGACATCAATCGGGTACGGAACGTATATTTCCACCCATATTGGTGTTTTCGCAACCCCGTTTCCCCCGTACAGTTTTAGCAAAGGATTGTAGGCGATGTCCAGTTCCGTCATGTGTTTAGATAGTTCAAAATTGGCGTCTCCCCTCACAAGCATCAACTTCACATAGGTGTTTCTGTTAGAATGTTGATGATCAGTAACATCTTTAAATAGCCTGACGTTTCCTCCAAGTTGTTGTATTACACTTGCAATAGGAATCCTCACCCGTCTATCGCCATACGGAGAAAATGATGGCAGACCTCCGTTGTAGAGTGTGGCACAGAACCACACCCCGGCTGGTACCAAGTGAGGGAAGTTGGGTACCAACCGCATCCATGTTGCGGGAGGATTGTGTACCTGTGGTTTTAGGATATTATCTACTTTTATCAAAGCTTCATTTGTCACAGTGGTCGCGTGGTAAAAATATGTAGGGGCATCCATAGTGAGCGAGTAGTGTAAAAACCGTCAGATTGTGTCTGCTGCTTTCGATTCACGTTAATGTGTCGCCAACACTTTATGAAGTCATGTAACGTTTGCCAAGATAAAGTATTATGATAATATATATATATATACATGTATATGCGTCATAAACATGTGATAACATGAAAGATATTTTAAGTAACTTTACGCATGTTTACTTTCGCTTTCGTTATTAACAGTAACGGTAAAATGACGAGATATTCGTAGAAGCGCATTTTTCTCAGTACATTCTTTAAGACCTTGCTTGAATTAAGGATATAATTATCATAATTATTGCTACCATCTTTAGAATTGGTAGCTGTACCAGCCATTTTGAGGGGTTTCCACATGAATATAAATAGTCTTTCTAGTTTGTTGTGCTCGCTTACATACTTTACACGCAGTGATTGGTTACCTGCTGTCTGTGATGTCACCATTAATTGCAAGCAAAATGTGATGGATAAAGTCAGAGATATCCGAATGTTCATACAGGATTGTTGGACAGTTTTCTGCTAATCCACGCACGGCGGCGCTGTTGTTTTGTTATAGTCCGAAATTGATAAAATCAGAGACCTCCAAACTGGCATTTCAGAGACATACTAATACCAGAACCAGACGGAAAACCAGGACCAAGTGCTTTAATGTGTTTCTTATTGTTTTTTAATGCAACTATATTAAGGATGTACACCTCTGAGAAGTCAAAAAATTCCTGTATTAAACTTTTTTTCTTATATGGATTTTTGGAAAACGAGTTAATTGCACAACATGTGATTTTAGGTGATTTTTTGGGTTTTGACCATTTGCAGAACAAATTCATACAATTTCTTTCAAGTGTGTTATCAGATATGTATGAATGTTTGTAGAATTGATGAAAATATTATTTTCTTTTAAATTATGGAAGTAAAATTTCTTTATCTTATTCTTTTAACGCAGAGAGCCGATTTTAGTTACCCCTACCCCCTATTTTTTAATGAAAAAAATACTCATTTTTTTACCATTTTTTTCAGATTAAACGCTTGATATAAAAAGTTCTGCTATTAAACTTTTTTTTAATATTTAATGAATTAAAAGAATATGTGTTTCTCTTTCTAAAACATCCACAAAAATGGGGGGTCCGTGTGCTTCTTTTTTACTTATTTAAGACAAAGTTTGAACAAGAAAAACATTTAATTAAGCTTCATACAAATGATAGGAAAATCACGTGTACATTTCGTTCTTGCAATATGCATTTACCCGTAGAAAAAGGAAGATGGTTAGGTATTCATCGTCAAGAAAGAACCTGTACATTATGTAATTCCGACATTGGAGATTACTTATTTAAATGTGAAAGTGATTCAGTCAAATGTCTAAGAGAGAAATATCTACCAAAATATTATTTTACTTATCCAAGTCAAATAAAAATGCAAGGATTGTTTCATATATTTATTGTAAAAATGTACACAAACGTTTGTAGATTCCTAGAAAGGATTGAAAAAATATAAACTTAATTTCTGTACAAGTTTGTGTTCCTTCTCTCTGTAACTATGCTATAGTCAATTATCATTATTTGCAGAAAATGTTGAAAATTTTGTACTAATCATCACACGCCATATATCATATTTACTATATGTATGTGACCTTTTGTTACACACGTAAGTGTGTCGGAGTGAATAAATAAAACGTGAAAACTTGAACAGGTACCTTACCATTAAAAACAAGTCTATTCATGTCATGGTCATCAGTAGGTAATGTGGGGCACCAGGGATTTCCCAACGAAGGACCTCTGGACACCTGTGTACCTCTAATTCAATAGGCCATACAAATCGATAACAATAGACATTTAAATCGAACACAATAGGTCCCCTTTGATGTATTGTCTTCGAACAATAGCCTATAGAAATCAAACTATAGATGTATAGAAATTAAACAAAAGATGCTTTTGTTTTCTTTTGAGTTACCTCTTTACAGACATACATGCTCTTACTAGAGCATCGTCAGTGACTTCTATTCCTGTTCGGTTCCGATTCGTTCTTTCCTGTCAGGTGATTGGTTGCAATACGTTTTTTTCTTCTTTTATTTTCTTCTGCAAAGACGGACACCGGAATCATGTAGTCTGGTAAGCATACAGTAGCAATAACGCGTTTATAATGTTAACATTATGTCAGTAGTGAACATAAATTTAAAATCGGCATACTGTTACTAACAACAAAATATCGTTTTATACAGATGTTAACTGTTTGTTCTGAACTCTGTGTAGAATTTGTAATATGGATAAGATCAAAGGCGTTTTGAATATATATATATATATTTGTTTATTTTGTGGATACAAAAATTACATAATACAAGATATAAACAAAATTTGTAAAATATTTTGATGCTGACATTTGCTAAAATTCTTGATGCTGATATTTGCTAAAATTCTTGATGCTGACATTTGCTAAATCTCTTGATGCTGACATTTGCTAAACTTGTTGTGTAAATAACAGATGAATAACAATAAATAGTTAAATCGAGGAATAAAACCACAACTAGCTGTTGTTATAAAACGATCGAGGATAAAAAAAATAAAAAAATCAGCAGGAATCTTTGATCATTTCCTCTAAACATCAATAAAATAATTTAAATGAGCAGTTCAGGTTGTGTGTAAAACGTGTTCGAATTCGCTGAGGAATGTTTAGTTCATTTGACAGAGCATTTTGAATTAGTTACGTAAAAGGTGTCTCCCCGTTGATGTGATTGCCAACAATAAGTCAAACAGTTACCGCCCGTCACCCTATTGAAGCAGCTCATTTGATTGTGTCAGAACTGATTTTCGAGTGTAAAATCTGGTTATTTTATATACATTTGGAGGCAAGTAAAACCAGGCAATCCTTCATTTCAAGTGAACCCGTTATATAGCACATAAAGAAACCACATGTCCTCATTATGATTTATTTTAGTTTGAGGAAAAGAAAAAAGGCATGATGATAAAAAAAATCAACGGTTACTCGTATCGAAATCACATTTAGAATCAATGTTTCTGTGTTTAATTCATATGTTTTCATTTCAGTCTATCATTCTAGTTTTTCTATCAAGGTAGTTGTCATTAGTTCGAATCCAGTCACGTCCTGTTGTTACTGTTAATTACCCATTCGGGCCAGGTGAGCTTATGCCATGGTGCGTCGTCCGTCGTCCGTCCGTCGTCTGTCGTCCGTCGTCCATATTTTACTTTAAAAAACTTCTTCTTAATAACCGCAAGGCCTAGGGTGATGATATTTGGCCAGAAGCAAACTGGGATGAAGGGCTACCAAGTATATTAAAATAAATGACCTTCACCTATATTCAAGGTCACAGGGGTCAAATATGTTAAAAACTTGAAACAATTTCTTCTCAATACCCGAAATGCCCAGGGTGATGATATTTGACCAGTTGCATGCTGAGATGAAGGGCTACCAAGTTTGTTCAAATGAATGACCTTCACTCATATTCAAGGTCCCAGGGGTGAAATGTCTTAAAAGTTTTTTTAAACAACTTCTTCTGAATAACCAAAAGGACCAATATGGTGATATTTGGCCAGAAGCATGCTGGAATGAATGGCTACCAAGTTTGTTCAAATAAATTACCTTCACCGGTATTCAAGGTCACGGGGATCAAATATGTTAAAATCTTTGCACAACATCTTCTGAATAACCGAAATGCCCAGGGTGATGATATTTGGTCAGTAGCCTGCTGGGATGAAAGTCTACCAAGTTTGTTCAAATAAATGACTATCACCTATATTCAAGGTCACAGGGGTCAAATATGTTAAAAACTTGAAACATTGTTCATTTTCGAGACGTACTTCCGGAAATAGTACAGCTCGGACTCAATTAACTTGATCGAAATGTGCATGTACACCGTGTCGTCATTAATGTAACACATGGTAAACAATATTACACGTGTGTGACGATGATATGTCAACACCGAATATCGAGTTTTTACCTGGAAATGTGTAATCACACGTACGTCAGAAATAAAGCTTCCAATTCATAGACATAAACAGGCTCACGGGAAGTCAATGACAGGAGACCAGACGACCTCAAGAAGGTCATATATGAAACACATGGAATGCGGACTGATGTGATTTCTGGACCGACCTCACATGTGCATACCACGTGCTTACGAGTCCACAAGCTCGATGTCGTTACGATTTTCGCTGTTAAGCGAGTTTCGCTCTGTCGATTAAGGTCATAGGAGTGTATTGCTAAACGGAAATAGGAAGTACATCCCTAGTTGAAAATCCAATGTAGGGAGACAGTATCCCAATTTCCGCATAATCTAATGTTTAATATTAAAGTGATGAATATGGTATGCTTATTATTGACAGAAAAGTTTGTTCTTTCAATATTAAAGTATTACAAAGCAATCCAGGCATTAATTCAGTTGTTTTTTAAGCAATGAGTCACATGTGTCCATTTTTCTGTACTTCAGAAACCGGCTACCTATTTCACTACTGTGAAGTTTTTCAAGAACGATAACTCTTACATGCAATTACTATGTGTATATGCTTTTATTATAAAATGTCAATTTTTAATCGTTTATAGATAATTAATTGTACACAGTTTCAGCATTCATCAAATTGATATACATTAATGCAATATTAATCTATGTTAGTATCATTTTTATTGACATTATTTTGCAAAAAATGTGTGCTTCAATTTTTTTTCAAAATTCACTACTTTTTACATAAATTTCCTTTTAAAATCCTTAAAATTCTGACAACCTATATTTTTTTTGTGGCAGAAAAATTTCTTTACTTCAAAGCAATATATCTACAAAATTTGAATAAATTCTACTGAGAAATGGCGACACAATCCTATTCTCAGTCTAGTTATTACTCTGTGAAAATAATGTGTGGTAAAATATCAAGATCCCTATGAAATAGAATTTTTGTGTGCACGTGAAAATGATCTGGTTTTGTCATACTTAGTTCCTTTCTGTCTCTATGTCTTCCACCATATATTCTGTATGCATGTTATTTTGATGCAGTATGCGTACTTTATTCATCGTGGGTAGATTCCGTACTAGAAATATCAAATTTCTTTTCAACTTTTATCTTGTGTTTTCCTCCATTTTTTGTTTGTTAAGTATTTCACAGTTTTCTGGATAACACTCAATTTTTGGTTTAGTTTTTGTTTTAATTCTATAACCTCGTGAAAGACAACCTATCCCTCTGCTGTATGAACAAAAATATTTAAAGTAGTCCTTGCTGATCGGTTGTTTTACGCTGTTTAGTGTACAGTTAAATCTCAATCGGAGAGATTTTTTTTCCCGCTAACAAATGAGAACATATCTGAAGTTCCTATAACAACAACCAATGACAAGGATTATAAATGGTTAACATTTGAAAATATCTGTTTTAACATTTCAGTTGGTTTCACAAATAACAACAAATCAAGACGATTGGTCAATGAATATATTTTTTGAAATGTTCTCAATTCATAACGGTTCTTAAACTCCTTGGATACGAGTTTTATCTTTAATCACGACTATCCACAGTTTCTCAGTCACTGCAGTGTATTTTTATCACAGATGTAGGACGCCAAGTTTTTTTTCACGGTGACCGTTTACTTGAATGAATTCAAAACACCTATATGGTCTAAATTCAATAGACTTAAATGAATAATTATTTTCCACATTCTTGTGTGCTCAGTGATCGAAATCTATTTTCATCACAGATTACTCACTAATTCTTCACACGCTATGTAGGTTTTTCCCTAATGACTGCATTTCTTAATTGACCGCGGAACACCGTGTGCTCCCCCAACGCCAAAATTCACAAGCACTAACACGTACCTTACTATTAAAAACAAGTCTATTCATGTAATGGACATCAGTAGGTCATGTGGGGCACCAGGGATTTCCCAACGAAGGACGTTGACCGCTGGACACCTGCGTACCTCTAATTTAATAGGCCATACAAATCGATAACAATAGACATTGAAATCGAACACATTAGATAACCTTTTATTTTAAGACTATATGATGTCCCTTCCTTGAAAATTTGAAAATACCGGCACGTCCCCCACCCCCCGACCCCAAATTAGGTCAGGCTTATCCTGCATATCCACCCAGGCGCAGCTAGACATGTTCCTCCTGTCAGTTGCTATTTTTAAACCATACCAGAATGTTCCATCCTATTTTTAAACCATAGGAAAATTCCAGTTGATTGATATGCTAATTAGGACGTCACGTGGTGACGCTACCAGAACAATAGGGATGAGCAGATGATACTACTGCGTAGATCTATTTTGTTGAGTTCTGCGAAATCCGTTATAGCCTTCTGTGTTTTCCACGAAACTCAGATTCTGGGGAAAACGTTAAATTATCCAGTCTACCTTAAGCATAGTTAGCCTGTTCTCAGTATAATGTGATCGGGTGTAGTGTACGGTTTCGTGTTCAGGTTAATTGTATACACAGTCTTCATATAATCTTGACTGTTTCGATGACGTAAACATTCAAATAAACAAAGCTATATGGCGATAGGTAAATGACTAATTTGTATCTAAGCAATGACTCAATATACGATATAATAAATCTACACTTATATAGAACACAATGTTTATCCACAATGCATATATATTTAATATATTGTTCACTATTGCAGTTTCTTTGTATATTTGTTGTTTTGTTATTTACCTTCAAGTTACTCTGTAACTATAAGTGAGCTATAAAATTATTGAAATCGATATAAATTGAAATATAAACACAGCTACTTCAACAGAGCAACAGAGGAATGTATGTATAGCTTTTTTTAAAACCATAACTATAAATGAAATATATACGAAACAAGTATTTAATAGTGAAAATAAAATTGTAAAGGAAGTATCCCAGATACAGTTACTGACATCAATCGGGTTCGGACCGTATATTTCAACCCATGTTGGTCTTCTCGCAACCCCGTTTACCCCGGTCAGTCTTAGCCAATCATTGGTTGCGATGTCCAGTTCTTCCATGTAATGAAATAGTTCATACTTGGCGTCTCCCCTTACAAGCATTTACCTGACATAGGTGTTTACGTCAACATTTCGAACATCAACATCTTTAATAGCTTAACGTTTCCTCCAAGTTGTTCTATTACTCTTGCAATAGTAATCCTCACACGTCTATCGCCATACGGAGAGAATGTTGGCAGACCTACATTGTAGAGTGTGGCACAGAACCACACCCCGTCTGGTACCAAGTCACGGTGGTCGTTTACCAACCACATCCATGGTTTGTCAGGTTTGTGTACCTGTGGTTTTAGGACATTGTCTACTTTTATCAAAGCTTCATTTACCACCGTGGTCGCGTGGTAAAAAAATGTAGGGGCATCCATAGTCAGCAATTAGTGAAATATTTTTCTAGGATAAAGTGTAATGAGAATGTATATATATACATGTATATGTGTCATAAACATGTGATAACATGAACTTTATTTTAAGTAACTTTACGCTTGTTTACTTCCACTTTCGTTATTAACAGTGACGGTAAAATGACGAGATATTCGTAGAAGCGCATGTACGTACGTGGCCTTAAAATATAATCGAATTCCCAGTGCCTCACGCATACATTAAACAAACACATGAAGGCACGTACACTGTAGTATATAACAAGGGCATTTAAATATATAACTGAATAACTCTTCAATACACTTTGTCTTTTTCTATTGGCAATTCTTAGATACTTTGCCAAATTAGCTATTTCCTTTTGATTTTTATTTTCTGTTGAAAACAACTTAAACAATGTATGCATACTAATGTGTCGGACTTAGTAAGGATAGCTAAAGGACCTGTGTAAATCGGCAAAAATTGACATTTCAAAACTAAATATGCATACTAATGTGTCGGATATAGTAAGGATTGCTAAAGGACCTGTGTAAATCGGCAAAAGTTAACATTTCAAAACAAAATATAATTCATCATCTGTATTTCTGTTTTCTATATTCTGTTTTTTGCCCGTTTCTATATTTATTAAAAGACTCGAGCGACTTGTCAAAAATAGAAACGTTGTTCGGCACGATTTTACTCATCCCGACATGATCGTGTTAAGAATAGAAGGCATATTGCCCGTTACCATGAGTACGCACACTGATTTTGATTTTGGGGGATTGTGGTATATTTAGGCTTGTTTATTTAGAAACTAATGTGCAAACTTCAAACTTGTTCAAACATCAAACTTGTTCAAACTTCAAACTTGTTCGAACTTCAATTCTTAGCATGGTGAGCTTATGCCATACCGCAGCGTCCGTCGTCCGGACGCCCATCCGTCAACTTTTCCTTTAAACTCATACTAGGCTTGAACGACCCAGTAGATTTGGACTTAAGTTGGCCATGGAGCATCCTTAGGCCAAGGGAGCTCAATTTTGTAGCAAAGAAGCAGGGCCCAATAGGGGAAATAGAGGTAATACCTTCAAATCCTTATTCTACCATAGGGATTATGGGATTTCTTCCAAATTGGGTCTGGAGCATCCTTTGGCCAATGGCACTTAATGTTGATAAATGGTTGGTTTGGACTCCCTGGGGGCAGAGGGGCGGGAGCATTAGGGGCAAGAGGTAAAACATTTGAAATCCTACTTCTACCATAGTGATTAAGAATTTTATCCCAATTTGGTCTGGAGCATTATTGGGCCAAGGACACTCGATTTTGTATAAACGTTGGGTGTTGCCCCTTGGGGGCAGATGGATGGGGCTGGGGTAAACTTTAAAATCCTTCTTCTACCACAGGGATTTAGGGATTTCGTCCCTATTTGGTCTTGAACATCCTTGGGCCAAGGGGATTCAATGTTGTTAAATTGTTGGGTTTAGACCCCCTGGGTGGAGGGAGCGGGCCCCAATAGGGGCAATAGAGGTAAAACCTTTAAAACCCTGTCTACCGTAGGGATAAGGGGGTTTTATCCTAATTTGGTCCGGAGCATCTTTGGGAAAAAAGGACTTGATCTTGTATAAACGGTGGGTGTGGCCCCTTTGGGTGAGGGGGGGGGCAGAGCTCAAAAGGGAAATTGAGGTTTAAATCTTTAAAATTCTTCTTCTTCTGTACCATTGGAAGGATTGTTTGTAATACTAATAATTTCCCCTGGTTGCTTTATTATACAGGCCCTCTGGACCTCTTGTTTTATTTTATCTCAACATCTTTGACTTACAATGGTATACAAAGATATGTAACATACACAGATTTAATGTAAAAGCATGAGTGGTTGTACAGGGGGATACAAGTTTCATAGTTATAGAGGTGTACTGTAGTTACATATATAATACATGTAGTCACTAATGATATTCGATGTAAGGTTTCGAACAGATTTAAATCATGGCCTATGATTTGCTGAGTCATTTCAGGCTATAAAAATGTCTGCTCAGATTTATGGACCACAATAAAAGTTGTTTAATTGAATATTTTAGTCGTGTTCTTGAAGATGGGAAAAAAGGCCAACATATTCCGCAAAATGGCCGTTGCAGACTGGCTTCTGAAGTCGAAATGTATGCAATGTCCGATGTCCCTATGTAAAAGTGTGCAGTGTCACTACGAACACTACTGCGATCTGAGTGGTTTTTTTTATTTGGCAAAATGTTCGTGTTAGGTCGGGTCCTGATTGGTCGACATTTATATATTATATATTAAATGCCCTTGTTTCCCTGGCTTAGACCTACAAACTATCTGCATTTGTATAGATGCGACCGAATTTGGATAGTTATGTAATAAAACAGTGGCCAGGGATTACATGTTAGTGTTAATTTTGTACTCTAATCTAGATACTGGCAAACAGATGTCGCCAACACCATAAAAAATCTGAACAAATTTTAACAGGAAGCCAGAATACAAAGCTGTGATATATCAACTTTCTGAAATAGAACGCGCCTTAACATGCGAGATGCAAAGATATTCTAAAGAGTACACACTTGAATGAGCAAACATGTCTTAAAACGTTTGTCAAGCAAATTTTGTTCTAAAGAATAATATTACCGCATATGATTTAGAATACAGATAACTGTAATTGAATCCGTCTTACTGCATTCCGACATGCGCTGTCCATGATTTTTTTTTTTACTGAGGTTACATGCAACTATATCCTGTATTAACCTTGAAATACACGAGTAAACGATCATGCTATTTACTATATATAAGTATGTTTGTGGTGTAAATACGTTTTAGATAGAACATTTCCCAAACATATAATGTATTTGTTGCTGTTTATTATTTGACTACCGATCATTTTCTGATGCATCACTTGCGACTACTGGATTGGTTTCGGCACCTTTTTGTGTAACGGTTCCTGTTACAAGTAGATATTGTTATACTTTATAATAAAACAAGGAAGTGTATGTACCCTTCCGGAGCAATGATTTCACATCTGCTTTAGTAAGTTCATGTTGTGTACAAATTCGTGTCCTTTGTTCGTTAGATATGTCTTGCAAATTATTTTATATACGGTACATCCCGCGCAAATTTTCTTTTGAAAACGTCTCTATGTTTAGGATATTTAGTGGAATGAAAAGTATAGGAATAATAGATAAATATATAAATACAGGTACTGCCATCAAAAGAAGTGGTAGCATACAAAAGGAAATGTATGTGTTAATTCTCTAATAATAATAATAATAGATAATATACAACATTTATATAGCGCTTTTCACCATATGGATAATAGTATAATGTATAATTAGTAATAATTATGAAACCCATAGGTCACACTACGAGATATTGGGACACACAACAATAGTTCTGACTCCGACCGAAGTAATCGTGACGGCTGATCCAGAGTAACAAGCTCCTGTAGGTACCGGGGAGCTGTTCCATTCAGTGCCTTGTATATGTACACCAAAATATTGTACTGCGACCTGTATCGTACAGGTAACCAGTGCAATGAGTATAACACAGGTGTGATGTGCTCTCTCTTTCGAGTACGAGTAACCAGCTGTTTGTCAGATATACCACAGAGCAGGGCGTTACCATAATCCAACCGAGAGGTAACAAATGAATGCACCAAAATACTGCATGCACCTGCAGTTATAAATTGCCGAATACAGCCGATGTTCCTGATCTGGTAGTAACAGGATTTGGCAATAGCGTTCACTTGTTTCTCCATGTATAGTGAACTATCAAAGTATACCCCTAGGTTTTTAACAGCTGGGACAGTCGCAATAGTTCTGGCACCGACCTTGAGCTGGGAAGTCATTGTTTGCTGACACTTTGAGGAAAATACGGTTAGTTCCGTCTTTTCCTCATCCAGGTACTGATATCTGTCAGACAAACTTTCAGATTTTCTGTAAGTGTATCCCAACTGTCCTGTGGTTTGATGAATTTGTGTGTCATCACCATAGCAATGATAGCGAAGGCTATGGCTACGACAAATCTCTCCGATCGGATTGGAGTTCAGGCAATATTTTCGTGGTCCTAACACCGACCCTTGAGGAACCCTGCAATCTAGTGTTTTGTCATGTGAGGTGGTTGATCCGATAGCAACACACTGTCGTCGTTCACTCAGATAAGACTGTATCCAGCATAGTGCGGTATCAGTCAATCCATAAGAGTACTCCAGACGTTTATAATGTATGCCATGGTCGATGACGTCAAATGCAGCTGACAAATACAGCATGACAAGCACCGCTCTGCACTTGTTATCCAATGCAGAAGCTATGTCATTGTGTACACGTAGGAGGGCCGTCTCAGTAGTGTCCCATGCGGTAGGCCGATTGCAGGTTGGCATGGAGACTGTTTGCATGGAGAACCTCTAAACGCCAGGACACAACCTTCCACAAGATCTTAGACAGAAAATGCAGATTTGATACTGGGCGATAGTTCTTCAACTCCTCCTTGTCCATTCCAGGCTTCTTCAACAATGGTCTAACATGTGCCTCATTGAAACACAATGGAACCGTTGACTTAGCCAATGATTTGTTCGTGATTGAGGTAATCAAAGAAAGCAGTGCTTCAAGACATAGATTTAATAGGTCTGTAGGCTGTGGATTAATCTCACAGGACTTCGATTGCGAGGTCATGATGATATTGCGCAACTCGTCCGGGGTTGTTAGTGAGAGCTTTGTCAATGGTTCCACATCAAATTAATTAAATGTCAGCAGTCATGACAGAGATATCATTGTCAGCAGTAGAGTTCACTTCCGGTATATTTTTCCTGATCGAGCTGATTTTATTCAGAAAGTAATCTTTTTCAGAATTAGAGCTTGGTAGGATACTTTCACCTTTCTGACCCATTAAGTTTTTGGTGAGTCTAAAAAGCTGCCTATGGTCCTTACTACATTCTTCAATTCTTTCGAAATAACAAGCCTTCTTTGACTGAATGAGAAGTGAATCAACTAGTCGACATTGTTCCCTATAAATCTATTGGGAACGGTTAATTTTGTCCTTCGCAACTGTCTCTCTGCTTTTCTACGGTTCTGTTTTTCTACGCGGAGACTTTCATTATACCACGGGGCATTCGGACACCGAGCGACAGTTTAAAGACACTAAATTCAGAGGAAAAACTGACTTACAGTGACCAGCTGTTGTTGGCTTGATGACGTGTAGATTTTCGTACGATACTGTATCGTAACGGATCAATTTAGGTGAACCGGATTGCCTTTGAATGTGTTTAAGAAGGTGCGCACACGTGCATTGTATGAATCGGGCAACACTTTTATTTTTCATCGTCCAATTGAATCTGTGTAGATATTTTAAAACTTCTGTTGCGTATTTCAAAAGTAATTGAATAAATTATAGATTTATAAGCTTCCGTGTGATAAGCAATTTGCGGCTTCGTTTCGAGAAAACTAGTGGCAGTCATTAATACATCATTTTCACAGTATAGCTCTGACGGGCCACCGTAAATGTCTACCGGCTTGTCGCCTCACTGAATCTATGTGAACAAAATACATATGGTTTGATTAAAAAAAATAAGGTTCACTTTATCATAACAAAGAGTATCGGATTTTGTTTGCATCTGATTTGCAGCCGAAGCATTCCAGTGCATAAATAATTTAAAACATATTCACTGGAGTTTAGAAAGCTGTTGACCTTCAACAACGTGACAGACATTACGACAGGTATTACATAATATGATGTAAACTGCGTTTAACTTTCCACAACACCTAGCACAGTCTCAGTATTTTTTGAACACTGGTTTGTTAATATGTCTCTTCTCGGATCCTGTTGTGGTCTTTTTATTTAGTTTCAAGTTACCTTGTTTTATTGTATATCAAATATTTTTACTCATCTGCCTCGAAGTGTCTGTAATGCTATGCTGTGGTATCGTACGTCAGTAGTCTATCAACTATTTTTATGTACCACCTGTGCCAAGTAGTCTTACTATTTGACCAGCAGATACCTTGAACGGTTGCGGAACACTTGACTTACTGTTAAGGTAACTGATGGTCTTACATGTTAAACGTTTCAACAACATTACATAACAAAAACACTTGCAAATGCTATAAAGACCAGAAGTACATTGATTTATATTGACAAAACCTTGAAAAAGTTAGTCCAATAGTCATAGCATAGAAACAAGTAGTCATACAATGTATTTTTAGATCGACTTTCGGTAAAAAGCAATACATTGTATATAATAGATTGATAGATAAATCAACCAATAAATATCAGGCATGTTGTGCATTTAACTACTACTCATTTGAAATCATGTCAGCTTATCTATTACATGATCTCTTAGGCAAGTATGAAGACACCACGGACAACATCCATCCCCAATTGAAATAGAGAGTTGGGGTGAGAAATCGTGTCTGGGTGAGAAATCGTGTCTGGGTGAGAAATCGTGCCGTAACAAACGTCAATCCAGCCAAGCATTTTACAAATTTTAAATTATTTTGTCAACCATTTATAAACGATCCAGGAACACTGACCAATGGCCGATTGACGTTATCGTTCAAGATGTGTTACCTGCATTTTTATTTTGTTTTAATTCTTAAGGAAAACCGAAAACAGATTGCTTTGTTTTATTGCGGCTAATATGAACACTCACAATGACGTCACGTCCGAGGTTGACGCACAGTCGAAAAATTGGGGATCAACATTATTTTTCTGTAAAGGATGAACTGTATATGTAATGATATACTACCTTCAGATCAATTTCATCTACTTAAATATCTGCTCCTAATGTACGAAGGTTTTGAACATAATGTGAATCACGTACGAAAACAAAACAAAATTTACCCTTTTCCCAATGCAATGTACAAACCATTACTGGATAGTGTGGTAAACAGTTGAAGATTTTAAAGTAAAGTAAGGGCTTACTTGGAAATTATTTAAATAAAACAAAACTCAAAGAATGATTTCTTTAACGATATTATGTGCATGTATAAATGTCGACAGCTTATTTTGAAAATCGCAAAAAGGCAGGAAACCCGTATATAAAAAGTTGTTTACTTTTTTCAAGTTAGTTACATCGTGACGATTACAGGACGGGGCTGTGCTTTGTGATTAGTACAGGACGGGACTGTACATTGTGACGGTTACAGTACAGGACTGTACATTGTTACGATTACAGGACGACACTGTAAAGTGTGACGTTTACAGAACAGGACTGTACATTGTGACGATTATATATTTTTACACTGCACTCCTATGGTTTTAAACCCTCACACCTCCTTACAGGACAGCAAGCTCTGTTTACTCAGAAAAAATGACACAACAAGGTATTGGTATAAGCTAATGTATACATTACAAGAAAATGGAACTGTGTCATTTAAATGGCTCGCATATGTTAAAGATATGTTATCCCAAACTGGTCTGAACTATGTGTGGTACTATCAATCTACATGTTCCTTTTCAAAAGACGAAATCAAGAGGCTGGTGAAAAATAGACTAAAGGATCAATTTATACAGAAAGGGTTTGATGATATTCTTAACTCCTCTAGAGGACAAACATATTCAATATTTAAGACAAAGTTTGAACAAGAAAAACATTTAATTAAGCTTCATACAAATGATAGGAAAATCACGTGTACATTTCGTTCTTGCAATATGCATTTACCCGTAGAAAAAGAAAGATGGTTAGGTATTCCTCGTCAAGAAAGAACCTGTACATTATGTAATTCCGACATTGGAGATTACTTATTTAAATGTGAAAGTGATTCAGTCAAATTTCTAAGAGAGAAATATATACCAAAATATAATTTTACTTATCCAAGTCAAATAAGAATGCAAGGATTTTTTCATATATTTATTGTAAAAATGTACACAAAAGTTTGTAGATTCCTAGAAAAGCTTGACAAAGTATTAACTTAATTTCTGTACAAGGTTGTGCTCCTTCTCTATGTAACTATGCTATAGTCAATTATCATTATTTGCAGAAAATGTTGAAAATTTTGTACTAATCATCAGACGCCATGTATCATATTTAATATGTGTATGTGACCTCTTGTTACACACGTAAGTGTGTCGGAGTGAATGAATAAAACTTGAAAACTTGAACAGGTACCTTACCATTAAAAACAAGTCTATTCATGTCATGGTCATCAGTAGGTCATGTGGGGCACCAGGGATTTCCCAACGAAGGACCCCTGGACACCTGTGTACCTCTAATTCAATAGGCCATACAAATCGATAACAATAGACATTTAAATCGAACACAATAGGTTCCCTTTGATGTATTGTCTTCGAACAATAGCCTATAATAATCAAACTATAGATATATAGAAATTAAACAAAAGATTCTTTTGTTTTCTTTTGTGTTACCTCTTTACAGACATACATGCTGTTACTAGAGCATCGTCAGTGACTTCTATTCCTGTTCGGTTCCGATTCGTTCTTTCCTGTCAGGTGATTGGTTGCAATACGTTTTTTTCTTCTTTTATTTTCTTCTGCAAAGACGGACACCGGAATCTTGTAGTCTGGTAACCATACAGTAGCAACGACGCGTTTATAATGTTAACATTATGTCAGTAGTGAACATAAATTTAAAATCGGCATACTGTTACTAACAACAAAATATCGTTTTATACAGATGTTAACTGTTTGTTCTGAAGTCTGTGTAGAATTTGTAATATGGATAAGATCAAAGGCGTTTTGAATATATATATATATATTTGTTTATTTTGTGGATACAAAAATTACATAATACAAGATATAAACAAAATTTGTAAAATATTTTGATGCTGACATTTGCTAAAATTCTTGATGCTGATATTTGCTAAAATTCTTGATGCTGACATTTGCTAAATCTCTTGATGCTGACATTTGTTTAACTTGTTGTGTAAATAACAGATGAATAACAATAAATAGTTAAATCGAGGAATAAAACCACAACTAGCTGTTGTTATAAAACGATCGAGGATAAAAAAAATAAAAAAATCAGCAGGAATCTTTGATCATTTCCTCTAAACATCAATAAAATAATTTAAATGAGCAGTTCAGGTTGTGTGTAAAACGTGTTCGAATTCGCTGAGGAATGTTTAGTTCATTTGACAGAGCATTTTGAATTAGTTACGTAAAAGGTGTCTCCCCGTTGATGTGATTGCCAACAATAAGTCAAACAGTTACCGCCCGTCACCCTATTGAAGCAGCTCATTTGATTGTGTCAGAACTGATTTTCGAGTGTAAAATCTGGTTATTTTATATACATTTGGAGGCAAGTAAAACCAGGCAATCCTTCATTTCAAGTGAACCCGTTATATAGCACATAAAGAAACCACATGTCCTCATTATGATTTATTTTAGTTTGAGGAAAAGAAAAAAGGCATGATGATAAAAAAAATCAACGGTTACTCGTATCGAAATCACATTTAGAATCAATGTTTCTGTGTTTAATTCATATGTTTTCATTTCAGTCTATCATTCTAGTTTTTCTATCAAGGTAGTTGTCATTAGTTCGAATCCAGTCACGTCCTGTTGTTACTGTTAATTACCCATTCGGGCCAGGTGAGCTTATGCCATGGTGCGTCGTCCGTCGTCCGTCCGTCGTCTGTCGTCCGTCGTCCATATTTTACTTTAAAAAACTTCTTCTTAATAACCGCAAGGCCTAGGGTGATGATATTTGGCCAGAAGCAAACTGGGATGAAGGGCTACCAAGTATATTAAAATAAATGACCTTCACCTATATTCAAGGTCACAGGGGTCAAATATGTTAAAAACTTGAAACAATTTCTTCTCAATACCCGAAATGCCCAGGGTGATGATATTTGACCAGTTGCATGCTGAGATGAAGGGCTACCAAGTTTGTTCAAATGAATGACCTTCACTCATATTCAAGGTCCCAGGGGTGAAATGTCTTAAAAGTTTTTTTAAACAACTTCTTCTGAATAACCAAAAGGACCAATATGGTGATATTTGGCCAGAAGCATGCTGGAATGAATGGCTACCAAGTTTGTTCAAATAAATTACCTTCACCGGTATTCAAGGTCACGGGGATCAAATATGTTAAAATCTTTGCACAACATCTTCTGAATAACCGAAATGCCCAGGGTGATGATATTTGGTCAGTAGCCTGCTGGGATGAAAGTCTACCAAGTTTGTTCAAATAAATGACNAAATTTTTGTGTGCACGTGAAAATGATCTGGTTTTGTCATACTTAGTTCCTTTCTGTCTCTATGTCTTCCACCATATAGGCTGTAAGCATGTTATTTTGATGCAGTATGCGTACTATATTCATCGTGGGTAGATTCCGTACTAGAAATATCAAATTTCTTTTCAACTTTTATCTTGTGTTTTCCTCCATTTTTTGTTTGTTAAGTATTTCACAGTTTTCTGGATAACACTCAATTTTTGGTTTAGTTTTTGTTTTAATTCTATAACCTCGTGAAAGACAACCTATCCCTCTGCTGTATGAACAAAAATATTTAAAGTAGTCCTTGCTGATCGGTTGTTTTACGCTGTTTAGTGTACAGTTAAATCTCAATCGGAGAGATTTTTTTCCCGCTAACAAATGAGAACATATCTGAAGTTCCTATAACAACAACCAATGACAAGGATTATAAATGGTTAACATTTGAAAATATCTGTTTTAACATTTCAGTTGGTTTCACAAATAACAACAAATCAAGACGATTGGTCAATGAATATATTTTTTGAAATGTTCTCAATTCATAACGGTTCTTAAACTCCTTGCATACGAGTTTTATCTTTAATTACGACTATCCACAGTTTCTCAGTCACTGCAGTGTATTTTTATCACAGATGTAGGACGCCAAGTTTTTTTTCACGGTGACCGTTTACTTGAATGAATTCAAAACACCTATATGGTCTAAATTCAATAGACTTAAATGAATAATTATTTTCCACATTCTTGTGTGCTCAGTGATCGAAATCTATTTTCATCACAGATTACTCACTAATTCTTCACACGCTATGTAGGTTTTTCCCTAATGACTGCATTTCTTAATTGACCGCGGAACACCGTGTGCTCCCCCAACGCCAAAATTCACAAGCACTAACACGTACCTTACTATTAAAAACAAGTCTATTCATGTCATGGTCATCAGTAGGTCATGTGGGGCACCAGGGATTTCCCAACGAAGGACCTCTGGACACCTGTGTACCTCTAATTCAATAGGCCATACAAATCGATAACAATAGACATTTAAATCGAACACATTAGATTACCTTTTATTTTAAGACTATATGATGTCCCTTCCTTGAAAATTTGAAAATACCGGCACGTCCCCCACCCCCCGCCCCCAAATTAGGTCAGGCTTATCCTGCATATCCACCCAGGCGCAGCTAGACATGTTCCTCCTGTCAGTTGCTATTTTTAAACCATACCAGAATGTTCCATCCTATTTTTAAACCATAGGAAAATTCCAGCTGATTGATATGCTAATTAGGACGTCACGTGGTGACGCTACCAGAACAATAGGGATGAGCAGATGATACTACTGCGTAGATCTATCTTGTTGAGTTCTGCGAAATCCGTTATAGCCTTCTGTGTTTTCCACGAAACTCAGATTCTTGGGAAAACGTTAAATTATCCAGTCTACATAAAACATAGTTAGCCTGTTCTCAGTATAATATGATCGGGTGTAGTGTACGGTTTCGTGTTCAGGTTAATTGTATACACAGTCTTCATATAATCTTGACTGTTTCGATGACGTAAACATTCAAATAAACAAACCTATATGGTAAATGACTAATTTGTATCTAAGCAATGACTCAATATAAGATATAAATCTACACTTATATAGAACACAATGTTTATCCACAATGCGTATATATTTAATATATTGTTCACTATTGCAGTTTCTTTGTATATTTTGTTGTTTTGTTATTTGCCTTCAAGTTACTCTGTAACTATAAGTGAGCTATAAAATTATTGAAATCGATATAAATTGAAATATAAACACAGCTTCGTCAACAGAGCAACAGAGGAATTTCTGTATAGCCATTTTTTTAAATCATAACTTTAAATGAAATATATACGAAACAACTATATTTAATAGTGAAAATAAAATTGTAAAGTAAGTATCCCAGATACAGTTACTGACATCAATCGGGTACGGACCGTATATTTCCACCCATGTTGGTCTTCTCGCAACTCCGTTTACCCCGGTCAGTCTTAGCCTTAGCCAATCATTGGTGGCGATGTCCAGTTCTTCCATGTAATGAAATAGTTCATACTTGGCGTCTCCCCTTACGAGCATCAACCTGACATAGGTGTTTACGTCAACATTTCGAACATCAACATCTTTAATAGCTTAACGTTTCCTCCAAGTTGTTCTATTACTCTTGCAATATGAATCCTCACCCGTCTATTGCCATGCGGAGAGAGTGTTGGCAGACCTCCATTGTAGAGTGTGGCACAGAACCACACCCCGTCTGGTACCAAATCACGGTAGTTGTTTACCAACCACATCCATGCTGAGGGAGGTTTGTGTTCCTGTGGGTTTAGGATATTATCTTCTTTTATCAAAGCTTCATTTACCAGTGGTCGCGTGGAAAAAAACCAGTAGGGGCATCCATAGTCAGCAATTAGTGAAATATTTTTCTAGGATAAAGTGTAATGAGAATATATATATACATGTATATGTGTCATAAACATGTGATAATATGAACTATATTTTAAGTGACTTGTTTACTTCCTCTTTCGTTATTAACAGTGACGGTAAAATGACGAGATATTCGTAGAAGCGCATGTACGTACGTGGCCTTAAAATATAATCGAATTCCCGATGCCGCACGCATACATTAAACACATGAAGGCACGTACACTGTAGTATATAACAAGGGCATTTAAATATATAACTGACTAACTCTTCAATACACCCTGTCTTTTTCTATTGGCAATTTTTAGATACTATGCCAAATTAGTTATTTCCTTTTGATTTTGATTTTCTATTGAAAACAACTTAATCAATGTATGCATACCAATGTGTCGGATATAGTAAGGATTGCTAAAGGACCTGTGTAAATCGGCAAAAATGGACATTTCAAAACAAAATATAATTCATCCTCTGTATTTCTGTTTTCTATATTCTGGTTTTTGCCCGTTTCTATACCTGTTACAAGACTCGAGCGACTTGTCAAAAATAGAAACGTTGTTACGGTACAATATCTCACCCCGACACGACCGTATTAGGATTTCAGATTTTCAGATTTTTTTTATTTCTCTCAGACATACAAAGTATGTAACAAGAGGTCAATATGTATCATATTCATATATACATGGCGGATAACAAAGGCATAAAGGCTACAATCTAATTACGTACATTCAATAGCTTTTCAAGTTTTTCTAGAAATTTGCTAACATTTTGTAAACCTTTTACATTGCATATAGTAAATAGTCCACGCATTTTAAAAAGGCTAGGGTAAGTATAGTAGTAATTTGGAATAAATAGTTGTCTTAAGTTATTTGTTTAACAGATACATGTTCGCACTTAAATAGATAATGATATTCATCACCAATTTCATTAAAACATAGATTACAAGTTCTGTTTTCTATGGGTATTCCAATCCATCTTCTAGTTTATATAAGTAAGTGCATATTTGAAGTTCTAAACTTAACAATAATTTGTCTTTCTTTTGACTTTAGTTTCACAAATCAATTTTCAAGTTCAAAATTTGTTTTAAAATTGGAATAGGTAGATTCTCTTGAAGAGCTCTCGATATCGTTAAACCATTTTTGGATAAACTGGTCTTGTAATCTTTGTTTCACAACAAGTTTCAAATAATCTCTATTAAACGTACATGTTTTCTGATATGCCTAGATAAAATCTAAAACTGTTTCTATACATATATTCTGAACATTCTTTAACCATTTGAACTCCATGATTCCATTTGTTTGTAAGTCAAATATTAAGTTATGCATAGTGCTTGACAGACTATTGCTAGTTATCAATTTATACCAAAACATAATTACTCTGGTTTAAACTTCAACATATAAAGGGAATCTCCCGATCTCTCCATAAACCATGTAGTTTGGCGTGCTTCTGTTAATACCCAATATACGCTTGCAGAACTGTAAATGTTAGGGGTAGGCATATTGCCTGTTGCCATGATTTTGGGGGATTGTGGTATATTTAGGCTTGTTTATTTAGAAACTACTACGCAAACTTCAAACTTGTTCGAACTTCAATTCTTAGCTCACCTGCTCCGAAGCCATACCGCAGCGTCCGTCATCCGGACGTCCAACCGTCAACTTTTCCTTTAAACTCCTACTAGGCCTGAACGACCCAGTAGATTTGGGCTAAATTTGGCCATGGAGCATCCTTAGGCCAAGGGGATTCAATTTTGTATATTTACATTCTTGATGTTTGTTCTGTACATGAATCTACCAACTGAAAACAACTGCCGTTAGACTATGAATACACTATGAATACAACGATTCTCGTGCAACCAGTCAGCTGATTTCACACACAATGACCATTTCATATTACTACGCATAGTACTGTTTCTGAGAATAGTTATCTCCCCTTCTCCGAGATAACGTAGTTGCGAGAAATAATAATAAACATTACAAAAATCATAAACGGTGCACCATTGTATTATTATCAAATCTATTTCTGTTGAGACACAGAAAATGCTAGAAGGTGCCAACCAATCTGCCTCCACTAAGAGAAATACAATCTGGGGATTGAAAATATTCCAAGGTAAATAAATCATGTCAGCTATTAAACAGTTAAATGGATTAAAAAATCAGATTTGGAAATTGTTGAATTTGTCGATCCGTGTAATACGTTCTGTTATACAGAACTGGTAAAATGAATCAGTAATTGCGAAGTTTGATATAAAGCAATTATCTAACCATTTAAACCATCACATAAATGACGCTCTTTTTCCAAATCCATAGGCTAAAGAAAATTTATTTCTACATTTATGTAGAACTCGAGACTATTTGATGATACTTTGATGTCTTTATTCAATAATGTAGATGATGATGATGATAATGGGTACAAGGGAGCCTGTAACAATAATATGCAACAGGTATAAATACACTCTCGCTGTACACACACCATCATATACACTTATTTACAATGACATGAATATGAATACATAGAAATGGAATGAAGTAATGATAAAACACAGACTTACCAGGGACTATGGGGTGATGCTTGGTAACGTGCAATTGAGAGCTCCTCTCTCGACGGGTGATATCTGGAGTGTGTGGGTCGGGTGACGTGTCAGGTAAGGGTGGTCACGGGTAGACGTGGAATCCGTGGAGCACGGATTCCCACTACCTCTGATGTGACGCAATGCGCGCGCGGGAAGACTCTGTCGTACCCGTATTATTTACCTTGGTTACATTTAGATTGGAACCAAGAAGTCTTTGGGACAGACTTGGACCTAGAAAGCGTTAGTGAGGGCAGAAAACATGCCAGCGCACCAGGCCGAGAAACACCATAGAAATACACTCATCAATATAAGAGGGCGGTAAATCGTCATCTAGTAGACATAGGTCGGAATATTGAGATTGTTCGCGGGGTAAATTTCAAAAAAGCGAATCGTACACTAGACGGCCTGTTAAAGGAGCGTACGAGGACTGGGGTGGCTCATCAAACGGCACACAAGGAAATTATATCGCCCCTACGCGGGACATCGCACAAACGTGTAATGGCGACACGCCATCGGTTCCTCGCGATCATGGTCACGAACTTTCGAACACCCAAACGTCTGGCTGGGTAGTCCCCGTGACATCAATGTATCAGAGAACTTTGTAATGACACAGGGCACTTCATCCACCAAATTATCTTCATTTACTTCAGCAGGATTTCTGGCAAACAGCACATTCCACGGATGTACATTCAACTTTAAATGAGCTCTGCCCACCGTCGACGGATGCTCGGCCGACGAATGCCCTGGATGGTTATTATGGTGACCGTTGTGAAATAGTGCGGACATAAACTTTTACTAAATATATTTGCTGATTTGCTGATTTGCTGATGTGGCATCGTTGAAAGCTAATTCAAGCTTGTAGTGATGCATCATTGTTATTTCTTCACTTGCGACTTACTTTTTCGGTTGCGCACTTATTATTTCCTTAAACATAATAGTGTAGCAATGTCTATGGTAATAATGGGTTTTAAATGTTTTAAAAACAAATCCACTCGTTTGTTCACAAACATGTCGATAAAAGGGTTGAGCCCTTGTAGATAAAGGGTTGAGCCCTTCCGTTGTAGAGTTTGCATAAAAAACTCAAACAGTTCATTGTCTTAGTTGAGACACTTGATGTTAAGTTTGGTATTGGAATGGTAGATCCAGTCTTAATACCAAAATGAGGGGTTGAATTTCCTCGGGTGATTTCTCCAGAACTTGTTTAGTCTTTCCTTGAAGCAGTTTAGGCTCGATGATGAGACCACTTCCTCAGGCAACCAGTGCCACTGTTTAATAATTCGGTTGCTAAAGAAGTTTCGTGTGATCAGCTTTTTGTAGGGCCTTTTAAACAGCTTCTTGGAGTGCCCCCTTGTAGATCTGTATTCGCAGTGTTGGAATAGTTTATCTTTATCAAGTTTGTCGATGTTATTAAGGATTCTGTACACTTTGACCATGTCTGCTCTCTCCCTCCTGTATTCTAGGGTTGGTAGACCGAGTATTCTTAAACGTTCAGCGTATGATTTGTTCGTTAGTGTAGTTACTCTTTTCGTTGCTCTTCGCTGGACTTTTTCAATTATAATTTTGTCCTTGGTATACAGGGGTGACCATATCGTTGAAGCGTAGTCAAGGTGTGGTCGTATAAGAGCTTTGTAGAGTGTTACAAATATGTTTGGGTTCATATATGTAAAACTTCTGAATACTATTCCTGCAATTTGGTTTGCTTTGAGTTTTTCGTCGATGTGAACTCCCAGATCTTTTTCACTATTCACCTTAGTGATTTCGATGGTGTTTCCGTATTGCGTCAGCGAGTAGTTGGATGACTTGGGTTTTTGTCCAATTTCTATATGCTTGCATTTGTCCAAATTCAGCTTCATCATCCAATTTTCTGTCCATTGGCACATTCTGTCAATACACTGTTGCAGTCTAGCTTGATTTTCTGGGGTTGAATTATTAGCTGATATTTTGGCGTCGTCCGCGAATAGTTTTGTAGTACACTCTAATACATCTGGCATGTCATGGATATATATCAAGAACAGAATTGGCCCGAGTACACTCCCTTGTGGGAGCCCGCTTAGTACTGGCAGACTCTTTTAGGGAGTTCCATTGATTATGACTTGTTGGGATAGGCCTGTCAGGAATGCTCTAATCCAGTTTAAGATTTGTCCTTTGATCCCACATTTTTCTAGTTTGTGGATTAGGAGCCTATGACACACTTTGTCAAAGGCTTTGCTAAAATCCAAGTATATTACGTCAACGTTTTTCCCCTCATCGAGTGTCTTGTTCCATTCTTCCAGGATTTGTTACAGTTGGGTGGTACATGATTTTCCTGGACGGAAGCCATGTTGGTGTTTGGTAAATATTTTGTTTCCTTTCAGGTAAGCCATTGGTTCGTTTCGGATAATTTTTTGCAGAATTTTGCATGGAACCGACTGATTGGGCGATAGTTTCCTGGGTTGGTTTTGGTACCCTTTTTAAATATTGGACTTTTTGAATACGATTTGTAGTGGTTTTGCTATTGCATCACATGTTTCGACAATGAATTTTGGGTGTAGGTTGTCGGGTCCTGGAGCTTTGTTAGGGTTAGTTGATCTTATGGCAGTAATAACTTTTTCTCGCGTCAGTTCTATGAATTCCAGTAAATTTTCTTGGATTCTCTCCCTTAGTATTGGTGGCTCTCTGTTGTCATCATGAACAAATACACTAGAGAAGAATTCATTCAGTACATTTGCAGTGTCTCTACTATTTTCTGTCAGTTCTCCATTGTTTTTAACTACTCGTTGTACAGTTGTTGTCTTGGTTTTGATTTTGTTCCTGACATGTTTCGAGTTTTGGGTTAGTCTTGATTTTCGCAGACAGGTCTTTTTCGTGGTTGTAGGTTGATATAACTTACGGCGTTAAATGCAAAAAACATGAAATAAGATCAACTTTCAAAAATGAAAGGAATATCAAGCGTTGTTTATTATGAGATTATAGAAATTATAAAAAAAGTTGTGTGTAGGCTGGAGTTCTGGCTGTTCCTTTTTATGATTTTCTGTCCGATACTGATATCAAAAATACTAAATTTTACAAAAAGTGTTGCAACTTTTTTATTGTAGGTCATCGTAACGTAAATATATGAAATGAATGGAAATTTTTTTCATGTACATTGCGACAATGAATAGCAGTAGCTGATTTACATATCTTCTAAGGAGCGCTTAAGCGCTCCACAGGATATGTAGATCAGCTACTGCTATTCATTGCCGCAATGTACATGAAAAAAATCCATTCAATCCCTAAATAAACGGTGGGTGTGGCCCCCTTGGGGCAGAGAAGCGGGGCCCAATAGGGGAAATAGAGGTAAAACCTTTCAAATCCTTATTCTGCCATAGGGATTATGGGATTTCATCCAAATGGGTCTGGACCATTCTTCGGCCAAGGGCACTTAATTTTGATAAATGGTTGGTTTGGACTCCCTGGTGGAAGAGGGGCGGGGGCATTAGGGGCAATAGAGGTAAAACATTTGAAATCCTACTTCTACCATAGTGATTAAGGGATTTTATCCTAATTTGGTCTGGAGCGTTATTGGGCCAAGGACACTTGATTTTATATAAACGTTGGGTGTTGGCCCCTGGGGTCAGATGGATGGGGATGGGGTTAACTTTAAAATCCCTTTTCTACCACAGGGATTTAGGGAGTTCGTCCCAATTAGGTCTGGAACATCCTTGGGTCAAGGGCACTCAATGTTGTTAAATTGTTGGGTTTAGACCCCCTGGGTGGAGAGGGGCGGGCCCCAATAGGGGAAATAGAGGTAAAACCTTTAAAACCCTGTTTCTACCGTAGGGATAAGTTTTTTTATCCTAATTTGGTCCGGAGCATCTTTGGGCAAAAAGGAGTTGATCTTGTATAAACGGTGGGTGTGGCCCCTTTGGGTGCAGAGGGGTGGGGCTAAAAAGGGAAATTGAGGTTTAAATCTTTAATATCCTTGGGCAAAGGGTTCTTAATTTTGTATAAATGATGGGTGTGGCCCCTTTGGGTGCATAGTTGCGGGGCTCAATAGGGGAATTTGAGGTTTATTTTTTTTAAATATTTCTTCTTCTGTACCATTGGAGGGATTGTTTGTACTTAGAATAATTTCCCCTGGTTGCTTTATTATACAGGTGAGCGATACAGGCCCTCTGGGCCTCTTGTTTTATTTTATCTCAACATCTTTGACATGCGATGGTATACAAAGATATGTAACATACACAGATTTAATGTATAAGCATGAGTGGTTGTACAGGGGGATACAAGTTTCATAGTTATAGAGGTGTACTGTAGTTGCATATAATACATGTAGTCACTAATGATATTCGATGTAAAGTTTCGAACAGATTTATCTATCATTTGCTGAGTCATTTCAAGTAAAAGTATGCAGTGTCACTACGAACACTACTGAGATCTGCGTTGATTTTTTTATTTGACAAAATGTCCGTGTTAGGTCGGGTCCTGATTGGTCGACATTTAGATATTGACCGATGCTATAGATTGGGTATGTAGATGAATTATGTAGGGTAGTAAACGTTAAGCTGGTTATCCGGTTACTCCGGCGAAAGACCACGAATCGGTTACCAAAATCCTAAACCGAAAAGTTGGACATTTACTTACCCTTTTGGGAGCCCCATGTTTCCCTGGCTTAGACCTACAAACTATCTGCATTTTAATAGATGCGACCGCAATTGGATAGTTTTGTAATAAAACAGTGTTCAGGGATTACATGTTAGTGTTAATTTTGTACTCTAATTTAAATACTGGCAAAGAGATGTCGCCAACACCATAGAAAATCTGATTTTTTTTTAACAGGAAGCCAGAATACAAAGCTGTGATATATCAACTTTCTGAGCAAATTTTGTTCTAAAGAATAATATTACCGCATATGATTTAGAGTACAGATAACTGTAATTGAATCCGTCTTACTGCATTCCGACATGCGTTGTCCATGAACAAAACTTACTGAGGTTACATGCAACTATTTCCTGTGTTAACCTTGAAATACACGAGTAAACGATCATGCTATTTAATATGTATATGTATGTTTGTGGTGTAAATACGTTTTAGATAGAACATTTCCCAAACATATAATGTATTTGTTGCTGTTTATTATTTGACTACCAAATTGTTCGAGTAACCGGTTACAAAAATAAGATCGGTTTGACAACCCTTGTATTATGGCATTGCGATCATTTTATGATGCATCACTTGCGACTACTGGATTAGTTTCGGCACCTTATGGTGTAACGGTTCCTGTTACAAGTAGATATTGTTATACTTTATAATAAAACAAGGAAGTGTATGTACCCTTTCTGAGCAATGATTTCACATCTGCTTTAGTATGTTCATGCTGTGTACAAATTCGTGTCCTTTGTTCGTTAGATATGTCTTGCAAAATATTTTATATACGGTATATCCCGCGCAAATTGTCTTTTGAAAACGTCTCTTTGTTTAGGCTATTTAGTGGAATGAAAAGTATATGAATAATAGACAGATAAATACAGGTACTGCCATCAAAATAAGTGGTAGCATATGTGTTAATTCTCTGATAATAATAATAATAAATAATATACAACAGTTATATAGCGCCCTATATAATTTGTAAAATAACTCCAAAGCGCTTTTCACCCTATGAATAATAGTATGATGTATAATTAGTAATAACCACTCACTTTTATACATTAAGCAAGCAGATAATCATCGCAATGTGCACATAAATGAATAATTAAAGGGTGGTATTTACATGACGTCTTTGCAAAAAGCTTAAATGCAGATATGAAGTGGTGAGTTTTTATGTCTTTCTTAAATTTGGCCAGGGTATTTGACATTCTAATAGCAGATGATAAGCTATTCCACGACGTGACCGAAACCCTCCCAAAGCACCGGTTTCCATAGGTCACAGTACGAGATATTGCGACACACAACAATGGTTCTGACTCCGACCGAAGTGATCGTGACGGCTGATCCATAGTAACAAGCTCCTGTTGATACCGGGGAGCTGTTCCATTCAGTGCCTTGTATATGAACACCAAAATGCTGTACTGCGACTTGTATCGTACAGGTAACCAGTGCAAGGAATATAACACAAGTGTGATGTGCTCTCTCTTTCGAGTACGAGTAACCAGCTGCAGACGATTTGTTAGTTTGTCAGATATACCACAGAGCAGGGCGTTACCATAATCCAACCGAGAGGTAACAAATGAATGCACCAAAATACTGCATGCACCTGAAGTTATAAACTGCCGAATACAGTCGATGTTCCTGATCTGGTAGTAACAGGATTTGGCAATAGCGTTCACTTGTTTCTCCATGTTCAGTGAACTATCAAAGTATACCCCTAGGTTTTTAACAGCTGGGACAGTCTCAATAGTTCTGGCACCGACCTTGAGCTGGGGAGTCATTGTTTGGGGAGTTAGTTCCGTCTTTTCCTCATCCAGGTACTGATATCTGTCAGACAAGATTTCAGATTTTCTGTAAGTGTATCCCAACTGTCCTGTGGTTTGATGACCATGTGAATTTGTGTGTCATCACCATATCAATGATAGCGAAGGCTGTGGCGACGACAAATCTCTCCGATCGGATTGGAGTTCAGGCAATATTTTCGTGGTCCTAACACCGACCCTTGAGGAACCCTGCAATCTAGTATTTAGTCATGTGAGGTGGTTGATCCGATAGCAACACATTGTCGTCGTTCACTCAGATAAGACTGTATCCAGCATAGTGCGGTATCAGTCACTCCATAAGAGTACTCCAGACGTTTATAAAGTATGCCATGGTCGATGACGTCAAATGCAGATGACAAATACAGCATGACAAGCTTCGCTCTGCACTCGTTATCCAATGCAGAAGCTATGTCATTATGTACACTTAGGATGGCCATCTCAGTAGTGTCCAATGCGGTAGGCCGATTTCAGGTTGGCATGGAGACTGTTTGCATGCAGAGCCTCTAAACGCCGGAACACAACCTTCTCCAAGATCTTTGACAGAAAATGCAGATTTGATACTGGGCGATAGTTCTTCAACTCCTCCTTGTCCATTCCAGGCTTCTTCAACAATGGTCTAACATGTGCCTCATTGAAACACAATGGAACCGTTGACTTAGCCAATGATTTGTTCGTGATTGAGGTAATCAAAGAAAGCAGTGCTTCAAGACATAGATTTAATAGGTCTGTAGGCTGTGGATTAATCTCACAGGACTTCGATTGCGAGGTCATGATGATATTGCGCAACTCATCCGGGGTTGTTATTGAGAGCTTTGTCAATGGTTCCACATCAAATTAATTAAATGTCAGCAGTCATGACAGAGATATCATTGTCAGCAGTAGAGTTCACTTCCGGTATATTTTTCCTGATCGAGCTGATTTTATTCAGAAGGTAATCACTAAACTTGTTTGAAAAGTCTTTTTCAGAATTACAGCTTGGTAGGATAATTTCACCTTTTTGACCCATTAAGTTTTTGGTGAGTCTATGGTCCTTACTACATTCTTCAATTCTTTCGAAATAATAAGCCTTCTTTGACTGAATGAGAAGTGAATCAACTAGTCGACATTGTTCCCTATAAATCTATTGGTGAACGGTTAATTTTGTCCTTCGCCACTGTGTCTCTGCTTTTCTACGGTTCTGTTTTTCTACGCGGAGACTTTCATTATACCACGGAGCATTCGGACACCGAGCGACAGTTTAAGGACACTAAATTCAGAGGAAAAACTGACTTACAGTGACCAGCTGTTGTTGGCTTGATGAGGTGTAGATTTTCGTACCAAAACTGTATCGTAACGGATCAATTAAGTGAACCGGTTGCCTTTGAATGTGTTTAAGAAGGTGCGCGCACGTGCATTGTATGAATCGGGCAACACTTTTATTTTTCATCGTCTAATTGAATCTCTGTAGATATTTTAAAACTTCTGTTGCGTATTTCAAAAGTAATTGAATAAATTATAGATTTATAAACTTCCGTGTGATAAATAAACGAGGCCGCACTTTGCGGCCTCGTTTCGAGAAAATTAGTGGCAGTCATTAATACATCATTTTCACAGTATAGCTCTAACGGGCCACCGTAAATGTCTACCGGCCTGCCGCCTCACTGAATCTATGTGAACAAAATACATATGGTTTAATTTAAAAAAATAAGGTTCACTTTATCATAACAAAGATTATCGGATTTTGTTTGAATCTGATTTGCAGCTGAAGCATTCCAGTGCATAAATAATTTAAAACATATTCACTGGAGTTTAGAAAGCTGTTGACCTTCAACAAGGTTACAGACATTACGACAGGTATTACATAATATGATGTAAAATGCGTTAAACTTTCCACAACACCTAGCACAGTCTCAGTATTTTTTGAACACTGGTTTGTTTATATGTCTCTTCTCGGATCCTGTTGTGGTCTTTTTATTTAGTTTCAAGTTACCTTGTTTTATTGTATAACAAATATTTTTACTCACCTGCCTCGAAGCTGTGGTATAGTACGTCAGTAGGCTATCAACTATTTTTACGTACCAACTGTGCCAAGTTTTAATATTTGACCAGCAGATACCTTGAACGGTTGCGGAACACTTGACTTACTTTTAAGGTAACTGTGGTCTTACATGTTAAACGTTTCAAACAACATTATATAACAAAAAACACTTGTAAATGCTATACAGACCAGAAGTACATTTATTTATATTGACAAAACCTTGAAATTTTAGTCCAATAGTCATAGCATAGAAACAAGTAGTCATACAATGTATTTTTAGATCGACTTTCGGTAAAAAGCAATACATTGTATATAATAGATTGATAGATAAATCAACCAATAAATATCAGGCATGTTGTGCATTTAACTACTACTCATTTGAAATCATGTCAGCTTATCTATTACATGTTCACTTAGGCAAGTTTTATGAAACCACGGACAAAATCCATCCCCTATTAAAATAGAGAGTTGGGGTGAGAAATCGTGTCTGGGTGAGAAATCGTGCCGTAACAAACGTCAATCCAGCCAAGCATTTTACAAAACGTCAACCATTTATAAACGATCCAGGAACACTGACCAATGGCCGATTGATGTTATCGTTCAAGATGTGTTACCTGCATTTTTATTTCGTTTTAATTCTTAAGGAAAACCGAAAACAGATTGCTTTGTTCTATTGCGGCTGATATGAACACTCACAATGTCGTAACGTCCGAGGTTGACGCACAGTGGAAAAAATTGAGGATCAACATTATTTTTCTGTAAAGGATGACATGTATATGTAGATTAATGATATACTACCTTCAGATCAATTTCATCTACTTAAATATCTGCTCCTAATGTACAAAGGTTTTGAATATAATGTGAATCACGTACGAAAACTTCAAAATTTACCCTTCTCCCAATGTAATGTACACACTATTACTGGATAGTGTGGTAAACAGTTGAAGATTTTAAAGTAAAGTAAGGGCTTACTTGGAAATTATTCAAATAAAACAAAACTAAAAGAATGTTTTCTTTAACGATATTATGTGCATGTATAAATGTCGACAGCGTATTTTGAAAATCGGAAAAAGGCAGGAAACCCGTATAAAAAGTTGTTCACTTTTTCAAGTTATTTACATTTCTAGGCAAAATAAAATCTAGCAGAATAAATTCTAACAAAAACCTAAGAATCGGTCTGGTGTCAGTTCTTCGCCAACTCCAACAATTTGAAAAATATCATAGAAATTCATACGACAGTATTTCTGAAACTCTTAAGTAATAAGATCTATCCGTTCTGTAAAGGGGCCGTAAAATGCACCTTTTCGAGAAAGATAGTCCGTTTGTCACTTTGTGATGAAATGACAAACATATTGTCACCTTTGAAAATAATATCATGCGTCGACAGCTTATCTTTATAACGACTTAATGAACGATTGACTGTACAGTGTGACGTTTACAGGACATGACGAGTACAGGTCGGGCTGTACATTGTGACGATTACAGGACGGGACTGTACAGTGTAACGATTATAGGACGGAAATGTACAGTGTGACTATTACAGGGCGGGACTGTACATTGTGACGATTACAGGAGGGTCTGTATAGTATGACGATAACAGAACGGGACTGTACAGTGTGACGATTACAGGACATGACTGTACATTGTTACGATTACAGGAGGGACTGTACAGTATGACGATTATAGGACGGGACTGTACATGGTGTCTATTACAGGACGGGGCTGTACATTGTGACGATTACAGGACGGGACTGTACAGCATGACGATTATAGGACGGGACTGTACATGGTGACTTTTACAGGACGGGCTGTATATTATGACGATTACAGGACGGGACTGTACAGTGTGACGATGACAGGACGGGAATGTACAATGTGACGATTATAGGACGGGACTGTAGAGTGGCGATTACAGAACAGGGACTGTACATTGTGACGAGTACAGGAGGGTATGTGCAGTATGACGAATACAGGACGGGACTGTACAGCGTGACGATTACAGGACGGGACTGTACATGGTGACTATTACAGGACGGGACTGTACATTGTGACGATTACAGGACAGGACTATACAGTGTGACGATGACAGGACGGGAGTGTTCATAGTGACTATTACAGGACGAGTGTGTACAGTCTGACGATTACAGGACGGGACCTTACAGTGTGATGATTACAGGACGGGACTGTACACTGTGTCTATTACAGGAGGGTCTGTACATTATGATGATTACAGGAGGGACTGTAGAGTGTGATGCTTACAGTACGGGGCTGTACATTGTGACGATTACAGGACGGGACTGTACATTGTGAAGATTACAGGACGGGTCTGTACAGTGTGACGATTACAGGAGGGTCTGTACATTGTGACGATAACATGACGGACTGTAGAGTGGCGATTACAGAACAGGGACTGTACATGGTGACTATTACATGACGGGAGTGTACAATGTGACGATTATAGGACTGGACTGTAGAGTGGCGATAACAGAACAGGGACTGGACATGGTGACTATTACAGGATGTGAGTGTACAGTGTGACGATGACAGGACGGGACTGTAGAATATGACGATTATAGGACGGGACTGTAGAGTGGCGATTACAGAACAGGGACTGTACATTGTGACGATTACAGGACGGGTCTGTACATTGTGACGATAATATGACGGGAGTGTAGAGTGTGATGATTACAGGACGGGATTGTACAGTATGACGATTAAATGACGGGACTGTACATTGTGACTATTACAGGACGGGACTGTACATTTGTGAAGATTACAGGAAGAGACAGTACAGTGTGACGATAACAGAACGGGACTGTACAGTGTGACGATTACAGGACGGGACTGTACATTTTGACGATTACAGTACAGGGCTGTACATTGTGAAGATTACAGGACGGGACGGTACATTGTGACTATTACAGGACGGGTCTGTGCTTTGTGACAATTACAGGACGGGTCTGTACATTGTGACGATTACAGGACGGGTCTGTACATTGTGACGATTACAGGACAGGGCTGTACATTGTGACGATAACAGAATGGAGTGTACAGTTTGAAATTGTTTTACTTTACCTTTTTTTTTTAGATTTGACCTAAACATTGTTCAAGCGATTTAATATTGGAACCGTATATCTAGCGAAGACTGATAAATCTTTAAAAAAAGTTCTCTTGATATGTTATTGATTTTGACAGACAAACTTAACTACAATCAATTCTGTATTGAAATGTGGATGCATTACAACTAGCGCGCCATTCATGTATCATAATAAGACCTTATTCGGTCAATCAATCAGCTGGGGAAATGTGTCGAAAGTCATATTTACGATAGATCTTTGCTTGGTTGTAGAGTACTCGCTTAGTTTGTAAACGGTTGTAAATGCTTCAGCAGTGAAATAAACAGTGGTCGGAGGCACATATATATAAGACAAAGCGTTTGTTGTGTAAAAGTATACTGTAGTTACGTAAATTCACTGATAAAACACGCATTTTATTAATCCTGCTAGTATGTAGTCACGTGTTTAAATCAAGGAGTGCAATTCTAATTAAAACTTATTTAATACGTTCAGTACACTCAATAGTAGTCGTAGGCTAATGGTATGATGTCGACAACGGTGTAGCGTGGAGTCACGGTCAACCGTGGCGTAGGAAGAACGTGGAGATCACATAACTCTTAACGAAAGTGAATTACGCTCTGATAGGTTAGAAAAAAATCAACTAGAAGCAGCCGTAATACCTGTTAAAACTCCTGATTTCAAGCAAATTATTGTCAACACTTGTACAGTAGGCTACTGCTGAAACACCTGATAATTATCACGATGTGCATCAAATAATTACGTTACGGTATAGAGAACCAAAAACTATAGATTTGATGTGTACGTCAAGTAGAAACCTAAAATATTTGCGGTAGCAAGGAGCTAGGTTTTCAGCAGTCTTATAAAAGAAAAAATAGTGATGGCTCCCTGAAATATCATTAATATATTAAAAGTCGGAAACACATTTTCCATCCAAAAAACAGGTTTTAATCGAAAGTATGAAACATTTCTAACAGTTTTATTACTTGTGTACAAAAGATTGGTTTTTTTCTTTTGTGTTACTTCTTTAAAGATATGCATGCTGCTACTAGAGCATCGTCAGTGACTTCTATTCCTGTTCGGTTCCGATTCGTTCTTTCCTGTCATGTGATTGGTTGCAATACGTTTTTTCTTCTGCAAAGTTTTTCTATCAAGGTAGTTTTCATTAGTTTGAATCCAGTCACGTCCTGTCGTTACTGTTAATTACTCATTTTTGTGTATTCTGATTGTAATGGAAAGGACTGCACGGAATTTACGGTAAATATATTATATTAACTCTGAATAAATATTAAATATTGAATTAATTCGGAATCACTTCTCGTAGTGAAAGATTAGAAACGTTCAATAGCATTGGTGTAGAATCACACAAGGTAAGGCGCCTTTGGCGAGAGTTCCTGTTGTGGATATTCTTCAAAGTCCTTCTTTCTCCGTCATATTCTTTGGACTGCAATAAACAAAGAAATGATCCAATAAAAAATCTTACTAATCAAAATGGTCAGTCTTGCCTTCTAAATAGTACAGTTGATAAAAAAGCAACATACAATTATATGCTGCATTTGAATTATAATTAATAGTCAATAATAATTTACATATATATATATATCGGTCAACACATCATCAGGTGGGGACCTGCAAGACAGTTTGTATGGGGTTAAACGTCTTCACAACAAATAGGGTCATACAAATACGGACGCACAAATATAGGAGGGGGTGATTTTAAAGGAATGTTCATATCTCTAACTGAAGACTTATATTAATACTATGCGTAACCCCCCCACCCCCCTCGGGTTTTCCTTGACGTTACCATTTTCCACGACTCTCCCCTTCCTGGGATTTTCCCATGACGTCACACGTCATTCATATGCAAATTAGGTCAGGCCTATCCTGCATATCCACCCAGGCGCATCTAGACATGTGTCTCCTGTCAGTTGCTATTTTTAAACCATACCAGAATGTTTCATCCTTTTTTTAAACCATAGGAAAAATTCCAGCTGATTGATATGCTAATTACGACGTCACGCTAACAGAACAATAGGGATGAGGAATGAGCAGAGAAGGGTATATCCATGTTTGCTATATACTACTATACTACTTGTATTAATACTATGCGTAGATCTATCTTGTTGAGTTCTGCGAAATCCGTTATAGCCGTCGGTGTTTTTTACGAACCTCAGATTCTGGGGAAAACGTTAAATTATCCAGTCTACATTAAGCATATAGTTAGCCCGTTGTTAGTATAATGTGATCGGAGGTAGTGTCCGGTTTTCCGTGTTCAGGTTAGTTCATTTAAAGCGGATGGTCCCAGCATTGTGCACACAGTCTTCATATAATCTTGACTGTTTCGATGTCGCCTGTGTTGAAAAACCTTAAGTGGTATACATTCGTCCTAGTCTTACCCCGAACCTTTACTGGTAAACTATATCCGAAAGCTGAAAGGATTAACCTTAAACAGCTTCAAAATGGTGTGTATGTATAGCCTTTTTTTTTAAAACCATAACTATAAATGAAATATGTACGAAACAATTATTTAATAGTGAAAAAAGAATTATAAAGGAGAAGTATATTATACAAACCTTCTTCCCAGATACAGTTACTGACATCAATCGGGTACGGAACGTATATTTCCACCCATATTGGTGTTTTCGCAACCCCGTTTCCCCCGTACAGTTTTAGCCAAGGATTGTTGGCGGTGTCCAGTTCCGTCATGTGTTTAAATAGTTCAATATTGTCGTTTCCCTTCACAAGCATCAACTTGACATAGGTGTTTCCGTTAGAATGTCGATCAATAACATCTTTAAATAGCTTAACGTTTCCTCCAAGTTGTTGTATTACACCTGCAAATGGAATCTTCACCCGTCTATCGCCATACGGAGAGAATTGTGGCAGACCTCCATTGTAGAGTGTGGCACAGAACCACACCCCGGCTGGTACCAAGTCAGGGAAGTTGGGTACCAACCGCATCCATGTTGCGAGAGGATTGTGTACCTGTGGTTTTAGAATATATCTACTTTTATCGAAGCTTCATTTACCACAGTGGTCGCGTGGTAAAAATATGTAGGGGTATCCATAGTAAGCGAGTAGTGTACAAAAACCGTCAGATTTTGTCTGCTGCTTTTGATTCACGTTAATGTGTCGCCAACACTTTATGAAGTCATGTAACGTTTGCCAAGACAAAGTATTATGATAATATATATATACATGTATATGCGTCATAAACATGTGATAACATGAAAGATATTTTGAATAACTTTACGCATGTTTACTTACGCTTTCGTTATTAACAGTAACGGTAAAATGACGAGATATTCGTAGACTCGACAGTCACATAACTCACTTGTCCATTTTTCTCAGTACATTCTTTAAGACCTTACTTAAATTAAGGATATAATTATCATAATTATTGCTACCATTTTTAGAATTGGTAGCTGTACCAGCCATTTTGAGGGGTTTCAACATGGATATAAATAGTCTTTCTTTTTTGTTTGACTCGCTAACATACTTTACACGCAGTGATTGGTTACCTGCTGTCTGTGATGTCACCATTCGTAGAAGTACAAATGGGGATATTAATTGCAAGCAAAATGTGATGGATAAAGTCAGAGAGATCCGAATGTTCATACAGGAGTGTTGGACAGTTTTCTGCTATTCCACGCACGGCGGCGCTGTTGTTTTGTTATAGTCCGAAATTGATAAAATCAGAGAGCTCAAAATTGGCATTTCAGGGTCATACCAGACGGAAAACCAGGACCAAGTGCTTTAAGGTGGCTCCACACTTTCGCAATTAACCAGCAAAATTCATTGAAACTTTCATATAATGGTTATGCAACTATGTAGAGTTGATTTTATGAAAAACTAAACAATCTGATAGTTTGGGAACTTTTTTGGAAAAAATACCAAAAACTGACTGGCATTGTTCAGAACAATAACAACAATAATAAAATGAAAAGAAGCATTTCTAATTAACCCTACAAATATTTTATTTATCGCAAAATATGTAACACACGTTACACAAAGTGGTTTTTTTTTATTGAATTTGTACGGATAAAAGTGATTATCTACAAGCTAAAAGCAAACAGGACACAAAGATCTATACATATAGAATGGGAAATTGAACAAAAGATACACAATGGCTTTCTTATTAATTTATTTTACATTTAACAATCACTTTGATCCGGGTGAGAGTTATCTTTTTGAAAAAAATCGGAACTTTTTGCAGAGGGATGACATTTACACAAAGACAGTTGTCTCTGTTTACATATAACAAAAATGATGGAAAAAAATAAAAAATATGATATCAAAATTATCAATTTATTGTTCTTTAATGGAACCAAATTACCCTCAGTCATGTACACTTTGGACATCTTTCCACAGTCCGCTAACTCACGGTATATTTATATGTCAGATACATATGTGACCAGAGGCTATCGCGTGGTATGCCGTTCTCATGTGCACTCACACATGCATTTCATAGGTATCTTGATATCTTACAAAACATTATTTTCACAGAGTAAGTAGACTACATTCGTAAACACGATTTATAAATGTAACAATTTCGGGTATAAATCCTGGCGGACCTGCAAATGTGTATGCAGGCCTTGCAAGGCTTTCTCAAGGCTCGCCTGAAAGCAGCATCAGATTACTAGGTCCGACCTTATTTAATAAACGAACAACAGTGGTCCGATCGGTTTGACCGTTTAAACGAAAACGGCCCAGGTGTTACTATAATTTGCACTACGATACCCTGTACCCTGTACCCCGTAAAATGTATTTTCACAGCACAATACATTCGATACGATAATCATATGTATCTTGATGCACATATCTGACTTTAAAGTTAGTTTCACAAACATGTAGCTTTACGATGTAAATAGTAAATACTGTTCAAATCGTTTCTGGTGTTTAAAAGAAGAATCAGTGAACGCACAAATCGAATTTATTTAAACTTTGATTGATATGTAGCTCGTATGCAAGCATAAACAAATGAGTGCGTACCCTCTGAAACTTTTATGTGAAAAAACTGAAGTTGCCCATCACAGAGATCACTCCGCTCGCTCAGAAAAAAACCGAAGATAATCCCTGCGTCTGGTGGCGGGAAAATCAATTGCTTCTCAGCATGATAGGTGGTACATTTAAGGTATGATCTCGAGCGCTCGACTCATTATTTCGGTCGCTTTACTTAGACTTTACGTATGAATCGTTTCATAATAGTATTGTATTGAAATCGTGATAGCTGAGCAGATGTACGGAAACGTAAATGGACCTCTCCTTGTTTTGATATCCAAGATATAGATGGTCAATATAATTTTTGACGCAAAGGGAAAGGGACTGGTCGTACTTGTACCGAATATCTGTTACATGTAGTCCTATTATTTGAAACCTGGTGGTTTGTGGGACTTAATACTATTTCTTCTTTATTCTCAAACAATTATGATTGATTTACCATATTTTCCCTCCTTGTTGCATCTCAGTCTTGAATATTTTGCAGAATATTTGATGAATCTATTTGTTTATGATAAACTTGTTTTCATGAGAGGAAATTGCTAAATTGTAAAAGCTTTTGTAAAATTCATTTCTATTCTGACATGCATTAAAATTTATTAAAATTTTGAAAAAAACATTGACACAATGCCCCTTTCCGACAATAGAAAGAATTCATGTTTAGATAAAAAGTATATAATGCCAAATATTAAAAAAGGTCCAGAAAGGATGAATACGAACCATCAGTGACTAAAATGATCCAAAAGTGCTTAATACGTACTGATATATAACGCATAGTATGAATTTGGATATGATTTGGATGTAATGACCCATCTCCATGACTTTCAATAGTCTCAGTAATTTCGCACGGGTGGCAGAACTGCCCCTATCTGAAAGAATCTATTCAAGTTTATCGGGATTGTGATTTTAATTTTCCATGATTAATCCTCTTGAATAGTAAATCTTATCCGGTTGTAGTTTTTCAACCGAATGAAATAAAGGTTATATCTGATTAGATTTTGGTGGGCATTGGTGTTCAAGTTTCAAAGTATAAAGGTCACATTTCCCATTTCTCCTGATCGAGAAGTTAGATATAAAGGGCCGGTTTCCAAAACGGCCCCTTCTCTGATTCAAATTTCCTGTTGGTGGTGCATTGCCCATGCCGTTGTGGTCACAAATCTATAAAGTATAACGATTTAGGTCACTTGGTTTGTTTTTTATGGCTCCTCAAAGTTGTACCTTTCAGAAGCTGTCTAAGTGTTGATAAAATGTGCATGTTATGTAAAATATTAATGAAAATCTAATCAAATGATGGTCACCGTAAAGAATACATTCATGGCATGATTGTGACAAAAAATCATGTTTCCATCGCGCCATTTGGCTGTTTTATGGAAGAAACAATCTCAAAAATGCCATTTTCGATGATAACATTTTAGACACAAAAACTGTGTTTTTTAGAGAATACACCCTTTTATGGGCGTTGGATGCAAACCAATTTTTATCCTATTAAACAGTACGTAATATGCTATTGATGAGAGGAAAAATCATCAAAATGTAAGTGGTGGAACATTTTCAAATGTTGGGTTGAATTAGCCTATGGTTGAATTGCCGATTTTCGACTTTCTTTAGATAATTAACAAAAAAACGAGAGTATTTGCTCGGTATGTTGAGAATATGTACACAGATATGAAAAAAAGTGAGAGAAACACTTTTTCATAAAAAAAATCCAAGATGGCTACTTCACAAGTCCCCGTGGTTGAAGACATTGGCTGACAAATAGACAGAACAACAAACAAAACGTGTTCCTTATGATTTTGGTTGGTTTTCGCATTTACGGGAGTGTTCATAGCTACGGGCGATTGTATAATACCTATATTTATAAGTTTGGTTAGTCACATGGTAACGGGGATCTTTCATATCGAGCCCCAAACATACTTTCGACATATGCACTCCGTTGCCGCATGGAAAACTATTTCAAGTTTTGTCGGAATTTCTTTACCTGTGGTTGTAATGGTCGAGGGTTTTCCAGCGTCCTGTAATACCCAAGGTAGTACAAGATACTGGAGATGTGCGCACACATTCCCATCGTTCTCTCTCCAACTGGGCACTGGCAGTAGTAGTCCTTTATTGGGGCCTCAACATCGGGTGAAACGGTGAACCGTATCCAAACGTTATATTTCGTTTGGCTTTTGTGTCGAGAATGTATTTGACATCGGAGAAGGTCTGGGGAGTGCTGGTAAAGCCACACCTCATAGTCTCCGTCATCACTTAAATGTTCGGCGATGTAACCAGGAGCCAGAGATATCTGATACGTTCCACACGTAATGGTTCTCAAGTAATCAAGATCGAGACGGGGAAACAGTACGGAAGATGCATCCATCTTGACAAACTCGGACCTTGCCCGTCTAGATAGATCCGGATCTGTCTTGACTCTCTGAGCTAAACCATTCGGTGTTGTCAAACGGTCCTTCATACGTTCAGCCATTAGCCTATCTTTGGCATCTCTCTCTGGAGATCTCTGGTAGATCGGTCCTCTAATACCATTCAGACAGGCTGTGACGGTTCGAAGCAAAGCCTCGATGACATTGATAAAGCTGTTAGACACCAATTGCGTTCGGAAGAACGTCCAGTGTTTCAGACGACCATGATAGGATTCCACAATCCACCTCGATTTGGTGATAGTTCTGTCAAGATTTGCTTGGACGTCAGAATGTTGACTTTGACCGGGTTTCAGGTATGACGGCATGCTAGCATTGAGGCCAGAGGCTTCGAGAACTGGTAGGACATCTCTAAAACCTCGGTCAACGACAACGTTGTCGTCTGGTTGTAGCCAAGTAACTAGCTTGTCCATGACTTTTTTTGTAATTGTAGCATCATTTTCGCTGCCAGTGAATGGTCCTACTGTGTCCAGAATGTAGCCATCTGGTAAGGCGATGCTCATGAATTTGAGATAGTTTCTCTTCTTCTGGCCACAGTAGGACATTCTCTGGAGCTTGTGGTCGGAGCTTTTCTGGATATAAATATAGGTGCCATCTAATATGGCAGTGGCTTTATCTCCAAAAAATGCTTCTGAAAAGACAGTATTGTGCCCGAGCAACTGTTCTCTTGTCAAGTGATCCGGACCTAGAAATTGTGGGACTATCGATGTGTCTAATGCCTGTACTATGGAGTGGAAAGTTTTGGACACACTTGACTTGGAAATTCCAAAAAGAGAAGAACACTGACTCCAGGAAATGTCGGTTTTCAGTTTTACCCAGAACAGTAATAGAGCATCGTGTGTAGTCTTGGTATATATACCAGATGAAAGATATGGGGAACAGTGCGAGTGGATTTCGAGGAACTGATCTTTGGACCAACCTGTCCAGGCCATGCATGCCGAGTCATCAAGAGAAGAAAAGCTTATTGTAAACGCAGACTGGTTCTGTGAAAGGACGTGCGACACCTCTAGNAGCCGCTGCTTACTAGTACACTGTTTTTACTCGAACTGCAAGAAAATAATCGTACGATAACTTAAAAAAGGGTATGAGCTGTTTTTGACTTTGTTGGTCAGTCTACAAAATGATAAAACAGTCGTAATTGTCCATGTATTATATTCTCTTCTCAACTCATGTCCACTCCGTCATATTGCAGCTTTGTCTAGATCTCTGAATTTGTGAAACGTTAAAAATAAGTCTGTTACGTTTAGTCAATCTAACCAATTGTATTCATTGACAAAAAATCAACGTCCATGCGCAACGAAACCAGAAGGTCAGAATACAGCGTCGAGGCCCGGGATATGACATCGAGGGAGCAAGAATACGACGTCAAGGGATAGTGTTGCTCGGTTGCCGTCGTATTGGGGCATTGTTGCTTTACAGGTCGAGACAGGTCGATTACGAGATTTGTTATTTTGCACTAGCTGGCAATCATACAGAGGTGAACATGGTCGAAATTTGTACCACAATGTGAAATGAAAGCCTATGTAATAATGTTCCCCTGAGTTATATATTAGAATGATAGGTTCCCTGGCGGACTATTTTACGTTGTTATTGAAATAAAAAAATAACTGTCGAATACTGACACCTTCATTGCAGTCGAAGTCTGAAACAAACTTTTGTCTATGATGCTTTGATCACGAATAATAGATGTTTTTGACAGAAATGAAGGGTAAGACACATTTGTAATTTGACAGTAGAGTAGCTGGATGGTGTTGAGCATCAGTTGAAAACGGCAGGTTTTTGTCTTTTGTTTTTTCGTTTTGTTTTGACTGATTATCGAGTTATATCCTCAAATTGTCGCTGGGTTTTGGAGGTATACATTTCACATAATGAAATATTATCTACCCAAGTCATAATGTCCGTTGCAAAATAGAAGCATTCCCCATAAAACTTAGATCGTTCCCCGACGGAATCGACTTTACTGGTAGTGCCTGATGTGATATATGTAATATGATCCCCTTTTGATTTGATTATCATTTTCATATATATTTACCATCGTATGGCATTGCCACTATAAAACCCTACCAAATACAGTTGGCATGAAAGCCATATACCGATTGTTGACCTTCATCATTATTATGACGTCATAATTGTTACGTTGGGTACCACTTCCCCCCCCCTTCCCCCCTAGATTTTAGTGCGGCTTTCAAACGTCATATTATGACGTCATTATACTATGACGTCAATATTGTATGCATAGATATAATTACGTTTTCTCAAGACATCAGACTAAATTCCAAATATTTAATTAAAACACCAATTCGCATTATAAAAATAATATTACCCTCGTAAAGATTTTAGAAAATAAATATGAATGAAGTTTCGAAATGTATTATGTACCCGTTTGCGGTGTTCTTATTCGTGCGCACAGTTCTAATCGGTTATGTACAATGTAGATAGGTTGGATGGCTTGATAACAAGTCCAGCGCTTGACATAATAAGTCGAGCGCACGAGATAATTAATGTAGACAATAATAGTGTGCATGTCCTAAATGTACCCCCGTACTACAATGCAATTAAAAAGATCAGGAAACTTAAATTCGCAGTGGCATTCGGAGTTTCGATTTCATTTGATGAGATTGTAAAATAATATAATCATTGGCTATTGATAAAGCTAAATCGTGGACGTATCCAGCGCACTGAAACCGACATAACAGGGAAGTAATTGATTTGTGCAGATACCTTATTACCAAAAATCACTTTGAAAATATCTCAGTTTTTTGTCTGGACACAATCTTGTACAGCTTAATGTATATGACACCAGTAAAATACTATATAACAAAGGAATTACTCAGGGGGACAGATCATAAAGCTTCTCAGTTTAAACCTGTAGGTAGATATGTTAGAAGTGAAATAGCTTGAAACAGAGACACATTCACAGCGAATTTGTTATGAACTTTTAGATACTATCATATTTATATTTCGGTTGCATATATATAATGATTACGAATGACATTGAATTTTACTAACTGAAAAAGGAACAATTTCTAACTCAGTTATTAAAATGCATACTATACGCTAAAATTCAAAATACACTTTCAAATTTTGTTATTCAGTAATTTTTAAACCAGGTGACACTCTCCGTATCATCCATATCTTCTGTATACATGCAGCATGTCTCAAATGCTCTAATATGTAGCGGTTCATATATAAACCATACCTTATCGTGTCACACAGACCATACACCATAAATACATGAATATGTCATACCTTACACGTATCACACAGTCTATTCACAATAAATACATGTATATGTCATACCTTACACGTGTCACACAGACCATACACAATAAATACATGTATATGTCATACCTTAATCACTCATATTTTCTAGAAAACAAGACACCCATCACATCCCACTATTTTTCCAAAATAGCCAAATCAAAGACACATCATCACATCAACACTGAGGACTTACACTTCAAGATGATGCAACATGGAAACAGCACATACAGAATATATACAAAAAAGCTTACAATAGACTTAATATTCTTCGCCATGTCAAAACCAAAGTCAATAGAAAATCATTAATTAAAATATATATGGGATTTATTAGGCCAATTTTGGAATATGCAGATATTATTTGGGATAATTGTACCCAACAGGCAAAAGATATTCTTGAATCTGAACAATTAGAAGCAGCTAGGATAATAACAGGTCTTCGTTCCGGGGTATCACATGACAAACTATACAATGAACTAGGTTGGGAAACACTATCTGTAAGACGAAATAAACACAAACATGTAATGATGTACAAAATTATGCATTGGCAGACACCTCAATACTTACAAAATGTTTTAAATCCCTTTATTAATAATCAAAATGATAACCCCTACCCTCTCAGACAAACTAGGCTTTTCAACCCACCGTTATGTAGAACTAATAACTATTT
>NW_018405613.1:102438-125659 GCF_002113885.1 Mizuhopecten yessoensis
TGACATTGTAAATAATTACACTCTATATGTATTAAATGAATTTATTATTTTTAATTGTAACAGTTGTTGGTAGCAGTGACCTGTGCAATATATGCACATGGACTTTTGGTCTAAGCCTGCCAATATCTGTCTATGATAGTGTATATATATGCTGAAATAAATGTATTTGTACATGTACTTGTATGTGTGTGTAAGTGTGTATGAGGTGTGTGAGATGTTTCCTTCATGAGTTACTTCCCCTTAGCCTTGTGTTAATATGAATTATTTTGTGTTAATTTTTTCATTTGCAACATGTCTAAAATATTATGTCTCCTTGTTTATTCAACTTTGGCCATTTGACGGAGAGAATTTATATTGGCTTTGCCTGTTATTCAATCCAATTGATTACGACATCTTGTCAATAAAATTTGATGAAATGAAAAATGTCATACCTTACACGTGTCACACAGACCATACACCATAAATGCATGAATATGTCATACCTTACACGTGTCACACAGACCATACACCATAAATACATGTAAATGCCATACCTGACACGTACGTGGCACACAGCCTATACACCATACATACATGTATATGTCATACCTAGCACGTGTGACACAGCCCATATGTCGACATACATGTAGCATTCAACATTTCTGCTTAGTGTATGAATATGTCGTAAAACGTACTGCTTGAGAAGATAACCAATCCTTTTCCAAGGAAATATCACGCGTGAAACAAATAACTAACTTGGTCTGCTCACCAATGTTTTTCTAGTTTCGGGTTAGTATGTCATCAGTATAACTATATATTGCAGGTAGGAAAAAAGAGCGACAGTTAGCGGACGGTACCTTTAATGTTATACATTTCCCATGAAAGATGCTTCAGTCACCCTAAACTTCATTTACCTGAAAGGTTATATGTAAATACTAAACTTGAAGATCCGAACCTGTGTACGTGTATGTAACTTCAATATATTGAATTGATACGTAAACTATTAAAATTGGTGCATTACGAGGTTAACGTCGTAGATAATAAGGTATTAAGGCTTATTATTACAACTTTGTAAGAAATAGTTCACAGGATTTGTAACATATCAATATCTTTAGCGAACCAAATGAATGTTACGAAATAACATTTTAATTAAAGTTCATTCAATTACCAAGGTCATGTAGAGCTTAAAGGGACAATTTAGAGAAGCCATTTTTTTATAACCTTGTCACAAAACTCTTCATGATTCTATAGTTTGATACTCCTTATGAACAGTTCAAGTCGAAAAATTGACAAGAGACAATGTTTTCTTGGCGTTTTAAATCAGTAATGGAGAAATCATTTACTGTACAGCCGTACGTGATTGCTAACAAAAAGGTCTTTCCAGCCGAGGAGAGGGTAACGTCTCGCTTTTTTCGCCTAGCCTCTCTGAATTCATTATATGCATCTATTTTGAATCAAAATCATCTTCCAACAGCATCTATAACATCGTTATAAATGAGTGATCTATTTTACGTTTAAACCTATTGATATCGTACTTTCTGCGGTTTGAAATTCTCCCTGCGGCACCCTTATTGCGTGCATGTATTTAAATCCAAACGTGAAAAGAAATATCTGATTAGAGGTATATATTATGATATTTATAAATTTCAAGAATGACTGACACTGTGTTGTCGGTCGACAGCGTATACGTAGTACTGGACATGTTTACCTTTCACTGAAAGGCCCGGATATTGCCACCTTTTCGGTCGTAGCTTTTATCACCGGCTTTCCAAATAGATGAAACTGACCACACTGGACGTTTGCTTTATCAACTACGTAAACTTTCGTTAGGAGATATATATTTTCAGTATCGACTTGATTTTCAGGTAAAAACTTACTTAACTAAATTTTCCCTTAAAGTTTTCGTTGATTACCTATTGGGAGGTAAACCGGTCTAAAATCATGTATTGTGAAACTTATTTTTCAAGCAGATATTTGTATTAAAATGCATATCGTGTCGATTGTATGGTGCTGTGACAGTACGGGGTACATGGTACAGGGTACGGGGTACAGGGTACAGGGTACAGGGTAGACTGAAACAATTCATTAAATCGTTCAGCTTCGCAAGACTTTGTTGTGTATTGTAGCAAAATAATGTGTTTGCTTGCATAAGGAAATACACTTTTATTTCGGGTATTATCAATCAAAGTTTAAATAAATTCGATTTGTGAGTTCACCGATTCTTTGTTTAAACACAAGAAACGATGATATCCACTGTGCATTGATACAAAAACGTACAACAGCTAAAAAATAATAATAAAAACTGTATTTACTATTTACATCGTAAAGCTACATGTATTGTGAAACTAACTTTAAAGTCAGATATGTGTATCAAGATACATATCGTATCGAATGCATTGTGCTGTGATACAGTTAACGGGGTACAGGGTACAGGGTACAGGGTACGGGGTACAGGGAAGCCTTTTTAGCTTTTTGGAAAGCTTATACTTGTCTGTATTAATATCGTATTTGCAGGTTTATCGTTATGACTGAGAAACACGTACATGATACATTTGTTTTTTTTCTTCAAGTACCTAGTCTAGGACTTCAACCAAGGAAATATTATCGAATTTCCAGTGCCGCACGCATACATTAAACACATGAAAGCACATAAGTATTGGCTGTTATCAGGACATAAACTCAATAAAAGCAATACATGAAACATATCCTTATGAAATCGTATTATCACGTTAAATCACATGAAAGGGTACCGGAAACAAAATAATTCCTTTTGCAGGTACACTTAGTGTATTAATTTATTGCGTCATAAACGGCCCATCAACACAGCAGTCAGGGCAATAAAATGTAGATCAAAGTTTAACAGCAAAAGGAAAAGTTATAAAACAAACTAAAAGATAAAGAGACAAATGTCAACGTGAAATGCAAGTTATATCTTTTTAAACAGACCAACAGTTTTCAGGTAGATAAGAATTATTGTGATATTTACCGTTTCGAAGAGAGATATGAGATTTGTTTTATATTACTATAAGCATTTTCTGGTGTTGGTTGAAGGTCAGTGCAATCTAATAACAAGTGTTTTACTGTAAATGGTTCATGGCGTGCTACACATTGAGGTTGTTCCTCGCGTTTTAATAAATGAAAATGAGTAATGTATGAATGGCCCATCCGGTGACGGGCAAGGACCACCTCGTCTCGGCGGTTTTATGTATGGATATCATTCACCGATTATTAGATTTTACGGAGTTTAATTTGTTGTCTACGCATTGATTCCGGTTATTTTGTTACTTTGATTTTACAAAATTTGTTATTTACGGGTTCAAATCTGTAAAAGGAAGTTTAAAATCAACAGGTGGAAGTAATAAAGCCGCTTCGGGGGCGCGATCTGCCTTTTCATAACCTGGTTCTCCAGTCAGAATAGATGACTGACTTCGGTACATAATTGGCTTTGAGGTGTTCAATGGCGAGGTAGATAGCAAATGCCTCTGCAGAAAAAAAATGGATTGAAGACGAGAGGGTACCTTTAGTGTAAGAAATCTGTTCAAAGATTAACGCAACACACACATACAGGTGATTTCACCTATAAAATTAATAGATACAGTAAACCAAATAAAATATGGCAAATATGCGAAGTTCGGCGTAATATGTGCCCACACGTGCAAAAGGAATTCTCCAAGCCATCGTGCCAATATCATAGATACATCAGTTGGATATTTATTTGGTTTCGTGTCCTTTTAACAGCTAATGTCATTTAAGGACGAGCCTCCGTGTGTATTGCGTACGCGCGCATGTGAGTATGTTTGCCGGAGGCAGGATATGTTGGTGTATGTGCCTCCTTTTGATCTGATGCCGTCTTTATAGTGCTATCTCACTAAAATATCATGTCGAAGGCACCCAGCATTTTCCAAGTCACTCCGGTCAAATGAACATCGGATTCATGTATGACCGTACAATTTGGTTCAATTAATAATCTCGCTCTGCAGTTAGTTTTCTTAAAATATCCGCTTCAAAATTTAAGAAAGCAAGGGTTTTCGTCAATAACACAATTCAAATATCTGTGATCTGAAATTATTATACCATGATGAAATTAAAACAAAAACGGTGAAAGACCATTTTTGTATTGTATTTTTAAAATGTTCTTGGTACCTGAGCTATAACCACCACCTGAATTCAACCAATGCATAACAAGGGAGTTTCCATATGTGATTTCTGTTTCTGAGAGATTAAAGAAATCAAAATTGATCTGTTGCCCTAAGCGCAACACTTTGGATCATTATCTTTTTTTTCCATCATAGTCTTTATTTTTGCCGGTGTCTTTCGGAGCACAAGTCTTTGTATGTCCTGCAAACAAAGCAAAAATAAAAATATAAAATCTTATTTAACTGACTGTATGATATCGTACAACAAAGTTCATATCGTACGCTACACATTAAAAGCGAAAACAACCTGTTCTCTATTGTTTCGACTTTGTTCTGCAATCTCTATATGCCAATGTGTACCTATATGATTTTAATGTGTTGATGGAAAATTGGACATGTCATTGTAACTAGTTATACGCTACACGTTTTATTCATTTCATAGTGGAACTATTATCATAATATAACGCCATGGTTTTTTTATATGAAATGCTTTCATTACTTGAATTACACGTTTGTTAAACGTTCACCCCATGCAGCATTTGCTTTTATGCTCTTTACTCGGGGACACAAAAGCGACCTTGAATATTTAGGATCTTTTCATTTCTCTCTTCTTCTAAATACTTTTTTCCTAGCGGCGTACTTGGCAACACCTCACCTTTGGCATTAATCGCCCAGGTGAGGAAGGCAATGGGTTCTGTCTCCAGGCCGGGACATACCAATTCCTTTAAAATGGTATTTGCTCTTCCCTGTAAAACCTTCAGCAGTTATGTTAATGACAACAACTGGTTAACTCGTTGTCAGTATAATGTGACCGGGCGGAATGCTGCGTGAGCGCCTTCGGCATGGTATTTCAGTGAGCTGGCACTATAAAGTCGGCATCAGATCCACGCTATCACAGGGAGGCAAATACACCAGCATAACCTGTCTCCGGCACACAAACACACATACACACATGCACGCATACACAAAACACATGGAGGCACGTCTTTGAATGACAATGGCTGTTAATAAGACGTTAGACAAAACAAAACAAAACAACCTCTTAAGTGTATTTTAAAACATGATAAAACATGTTAAAATAAATGTCTGACTTGCTGATATGCTCTGTTTGTATGGCAGCGCCGCAGTGAATAGACATAAAAAAACCACGGAATTTTACAAACCTTTCGCACAGTACTACTTCCGGTCAAATGCGAAAGTCCTGTAAAATAATGTAGGGGACAAACTGACCTCTCCTTTTGTCCCAAAACAATCTACAAAATCAGTTGCTGCCATTACGCTAAATGCTGAAGGTTAAGCAGGGAATAAAAAGTGTCATTTTTAAGAATTATAACAGTATTATGAAGTAGGTAATGCAAATGCGATCTCCAATGATTTTTATGAATTGAGTAAGGTACTATCAAGGTAATTATTTTGTTGTTTCAAGCAATAATATATGGTAATATCGATGTAATCTCTCGGTTTTCACAAATGATATAGATTTATTAAACTTTTCACTATAAAATTAAGGATTAATAATTATTAAGGAAGGTAACATTAGGGAAACATACTTTGATTTACACGACTTAAACGACATGATCAGTTCAGTCCCTAGTATGTACGTATTCATATAGTCGAACATGAGTTGTCTCGCTTCCATTTCTGATTCCGGAATGTGGTACATGTAGGCTGTGTCCAATTTAGAATGTATCATTGCTTTCTACTCATCACATGATATTACGAACAATCCGTGCACCAACATCATAATAGGCGAACGTTTGTTACATAATAGAGTTGGTAAAAACTCGGGATCTCTCTGTGTAAGTTTCTCTTGTTAACTGACTCCTAATGCAACCGTCTTTATAATTGACCATAACTGTTGCGAGGACTTTAAACTTTGAACAAAATATTGGAAAATCAACACAAATTATGACAGCAGCCTAACAAGATGTGCCTATGAAGACAACGCCGAACAGAACAGATAGATGCCCCAAGTGTTACAATGGGGACTTCTTCAATATCCCTCCTCATACGATCATGGTCATGGAAACCAGCAGGCCCCTTCGTTCCCCGAACCAGTAGGGGAGGAAAGGTTCGGGGAAAGAAGAGGCCTGCAACCTCCCACTGCAGGTCGTAAAATGTGCCTTTTGTGCCCCCTCCCCCTACAAATGTGAGGGATTTATTTTGTCTTCCGTTAACAGGACCAACAAAAATACATAAATACTCTGCTTCGCCAGTTTGGGATCTTTATATTTTCTCTCTGCTTCCTATCAATCTTTTCGCTTCCTAGCACCTTCTTTGGCAATGCCTCCTTTTTGGGCTCGGTTTTGCCCAAGTGAGGAAGGTAAGAGTTTCTGTTCCCCGGCCGAGACATACCAAAGTCCTTAAATATGGTAATTGTTCTTTGCCTATTGGTCAGCATGTCTTCTGCAAATGGGACACTGAAGAAACTTACAATTAATCATGCTGGATCCATTCCAACATTTGGGATCTTTGTATTTTCTCTCTACTTCCTTAAAAACTCTTTGTTTTCTAGTGTCCTGCTTGGCAATACCTCATGTTTGGCCCTAGTGTTGAGCATCCGCCCAAGTGGGGTAGACAATGGGTTCTGTCCCTAAGCAGTAACATACCAAAGTCTTTAAAAAATGGTAGTTATCATTCCCTGCTTAACGTTCAGCATTAAGCGTTATCGCAACTAATATTTTACCCGTTGTCAATGAAATGTAACCGGGTGGATTACTGGGCTGGGTGCCTTCGGCGAGGAAGCACTATCACAAGTAAGAAAAAACATCAACAAGCTCTGCCTCCAGCACACATACGCGGTTGCACGCATACATTACAATTACATAGATGGAGCATGTCATTCGATGAGTTTATAGTGCGTTAAAGCTAGCGCTATTAATAACACATGGGCGAATACTAGTCTGAACCTTCTGCTGACTCGCAGTCCAATAGCATGTAAATTGTATACTTTAAGTCCTCCTTAGCGGCCAGTATTTCTAAAAGACGTAGGATATACGGCTTGCCCGAGATAATTTTCTGGTAGCGCGTCATCGAGACAAGGGGTGTGCGGCTCTATATTTACCCTAGTATGTACTCTGGAAGAGATCATCGAGACACTGACTGGAAGTATGGCTCGAGTCCTGACTGCGAATATTCTTGTAGCAAGGCCAGCAGATTTGCCAATACACCAACATATCATGCATCCTGCACACATACCGGGAACTTTTCAGTTCACCATGACAAGGGGTTTCCCGTAAAAAGTAGTTCCGGCTAGTAGGTAAATACAACATTCCGTATTGCAACACAGAACGTTGTATTTCATGGTCTGAAAATCGCTTGTATTACTATTACAAGAATCAACAGGTATTTGATAAATTTGCAACACACGAATCCATGCTGAGTGAGGTGTGTATTCCTGTGAGTTTAGGATATTATCTACTGTTATCGAAGCTTTATTTGCCCCAGTGGTCGTGTGGTAAAAATCTGTAGGGGTATCCATAGTGAGCGAGTAGTGTAAAAGAATCCGTCAGATTTTGTCTGCTGCTTTCGATTCGATTAATGTGTCGCCAACACTTTATGACGTAGACTAACATCCAGTTCTTCGTACAGTATGCTTACTTTCACTTTTGCTATCAAAGTTTTGTTCGCGTCCTGGCGGCTATAAATGATATGTAGCTTGCATTTAATTAGAGTTCACTTAACGAAATAAGCTTTCGTACATACATTGGTCAGGAAACATGGATCGATTATATCTGCACATCGTCCAGATTGGAAGACCCCCACGTTATCATAATTTTAGTTCAAGTTCGTTTCTTGTCGTCTTTTCGGAACAACTCGGTATTGACTGCTTTCTTTTATCCCATTAAAACCGGTTGGACTGGTTCGACCCATTTCAGCCTGCATGTTTATGAAAAAAGGGCAGCTACAATGATCTGATGTTGCTTTCTTCCAAAAATGTGGCAAATATAAAGGCCTGCATTTATATATGCACGTCCTTCACGAGTACCCTTTAAAGTAATTAATATCACCATGGCATAAGCCCCGGCTTTTCATAAGAATTAAGTGTTACATAAAATCACGTGTTGCCAAGCGGTTTACCGAATAACAGTAGCTCGAATTGAAAATTTGAAACTAGAAGTCTAATATCTCTGCCAGCACACAACAGATTTCACAAGAGTTAGAAAAGGAAATGAACCAACAAGCATTTTAGATCTTATAGTAACAAATGAAGAGGAAATGATCCTTGGAATTCACTACAATAGCCCGATCGGCAATAGCGACCACCTTCAAACTTCAGTTTTTACTGCCAGAAACTCCTCTCTGCCAATGAAACACCGCGTTTGAATTACAGCAAGGGTGATTACGTTAGCATGAGAGAGAACGTCCATAAGGAATGGAATGGAATCCTAAAAGGCAATATCGTGGTAGTGAATAAAACGTTTACAGAGATCATTGAGTCCCCCTAGTACAAATAGATACATCCCCAAAAGTAAACCGAAAGAACCACAAACTTCTGGGAAAGATAAATCATCTCTGAATAAAGATATATTGAAAAAATTAATACAAAGCATAGGGAGTGGCAAGCCAACGATACATGAAAACGAAACATGAGAGTAAATACATAGAATATGCCAAAGCACGAACCAGTTTAAATGGGAAATACGGAAAGCTAGGCGAGAAATGGAAAGATATCAAGCTACACCCGAAACGTTTTTAGAAGTATGTAAACACTAAAAGAAAAGTAAAACCTGGTATTTCAGATTTAAGGGGACTGAAAGGGGATGACCAGCAGATGGCAGTAAGAGATAACGACAAAGCTGAAGTTCTAGCCAAATGTGTTAGTAACGTTTTTTACACGGGAACTCCCGGGAAAATTGCCAGATATTAAGACCCGAATTATAAGCTACTCCTTTGAGGAAATTGTCTGTAACCCGCATATGTTGTATGAGGAAATGTTTTTGCAAATTATGCTGTTAAGTAGGTTTGTTAAGTCAAATGTTTATGTTAAAATCCCACCCAGCCCACCCTTTGCTGCTGCTGTTTTTTTGTTTTTTTTATGTGGTTGCTTTTACGAACTGGGAGTTCCTCGTCACGGCTTCCTTGAATTTTGTGCTTTGGCGGATGACGCATAATCAAGCATTATTCCGGATAGTTACCTCTCTGCTGCTCTATAACCAGTCGGGTTATACATTATATTTGTGGCATAACTAGAACTTATTGGGTATAACCAGTTGGGTTATACATAATATCTGTGGCATAACTAAACAAACTTACTACTCAAGAATCTATATGAAAATAAATCACAAGGACCAGACAGGATGCACCCAAAACCTCTAAAAGGATTGAGAAATAACATAAGTATACCTTTGTCTGATATATTCAACAAATCCTTAGCAGAAGGAAAACTACCACAATCTTGGAAGGAGGCAAATCTAACGGCAATGTTTAAAAAGATATCAAAGTCGGACCCGGGGAATTACAGACCCGTTAGCCAAGCATTATTGTGAAGACATTAGAAAACCTGGTTAGGGATAGTATTATAAAACATACGGACAAAAACTATCTGTCAAGTCCCAAACAGTTCGGATTCATCTCTGGCAGGTCAACGCAACTCCAATTATTAACGGTACTTGAAGTATGGACAGAAGTTATAGACAACTTTGTATGGCGGTTAACTAGATGTAATGTATATGGATTTTATGAAGGCCTTTGATAAAGTACCACACCAACGTGTACTAAAGAAACAGTCAGGACACGGAATAAGTAAAAAGTTGTAAAGTGGATTAAAGGATTTTGGACAGGATTTTTTACATTTTGTAAAAATAAGCGATACTTGTAATATACTTAAATGAATAGCGAATATTCCATCAACGCGCGCTCAGAAGTGTCCCGTTACCTAGATATAGACAATCAAAGGTGACCGCTCCTTACTGGTGATGATTCTAATGAGCTAACAGGTCGCGTGGTACTTGTGACGTCAGAGTGGCACGTTTGGGTTACTGGCCCAAATAACAGGTACTAGGGTTCAGGAGATACACCCGTCCTATATATATCTGATTTGTTTCAATGGACACGTCTGACAGCGGGATTATTGGCATGAACTACATACTTAAACAATTCTCTACCTGTTAAGGTTGAAGACAGGACGAAGACAAATCACTATTTACGTAAAATAATTACATCGGAGGACGATATTCTGATACGATAGGAACGTAAATAAGATACGCATATAGCACAGCGGCTACACAGAATATAAACTCCACATATTACTTGATTTAAAACAAAAGAAGATGACGTCAGAGTCAGTTTAATTATGTGACCTTTTAGAGTCATATATTTGATATATTACTGTAATGTTTTATAAAGTCGACATCAGTTCCGCGCTATTACAAGAAGACAAACACGAACATATCGCAGCCTCCCAAAATACACACACATACACTACACGCATGTATCTTGCACACAGGGGAGGCCGTCCTTAAATGACCTTAGCTGTTAATAGGACGTTAAACAAAATCAAACAAACAAACAAATGTTCTGAAATCTGCTGATAAATCGCATGTACAATTGTATTTCTTCACACGCTATGTAGGTTTTTCTCTACTGACCGCATTTCTCGATTGACCTCGAAATTCACAAGCACTAACACTGGAGTTTTGAAAACACAAATATTATAGGAAAAAACCCATCTTCAATTTTGTAAATATATACTAAATGTAAGAAAAGGTACACCCAACTTCATTGTTAATGGTGATCTTGGAAGATACCCACTAGACATTGAAATTAAATGTAAAATAATAGTATTCTGGCATTAGTTGATTACCTCTAGTAAGTTATCAAGTACTATTTATAAGCTAATGTATACATTACAAGAAAATGGAACTGCGTCATTTAAATGGCTCGCATATGTTAAAGATATGTTATCCCAAACTGCTCTGAACTATGTGTGGTACTATCAATCTACATGTTCCTTTTCAAAAGACGAAATCAAGAGGCTGGTGAAAAATAGACTAAAGGATCAATTTATACAGAAAGGGTTTGATGATATTCTTAACTCCTCTAGGGGACAAACATATTCAATATTTAAGACAAAGTTTGAACAAGAAATACATTTAATTAAGCTTCATACAAATGACAGGAAAATCACGTGTACATTTCGTTGTTGCAATATGCATTTATCCGTAGAAAAAGGAGGATGGTTAGGTATTCCTCGTCAAGAAAGAACCTGTACATTATGTAATTCCGACATTGGAGATTACTTATTTAAATGTAAAAGTGATTCAGTCAAATTTCTAAGAGAGAAATATATACCAAAATATAATTTTACTTATCCAAGTCAAATAAAAATGCAAGGATTGTTTCATATATTTATTGTAAAAATGTACACAAAAGTTTGCAGATTCCTAGAAAGGATTGAAAAAATATAAACTTAATTTCTGTACAAGTTTGTGTTCCTTCTCTCTGTAACTATGCTATAGTCAATTATCATTATTTGCAGAAAATGTTGAAAATTTTGTACTAATCATCACACGCCATGTATCATATTTACTATATGTGTGTGACCCCTTGTTACACACGTAAGTGTGTCGGAGTGAATGAATAAAACTTGAAAACTTGAACTGGTACCTTACCATTAAAAACAAGACTATTCATGTCATAGTCATGGGTAGGTAATGTAGGGCACCAGTGATTTTCTCAACGAAGGACCTCTGGACACCTGTGTACCTCTAATTCAATAGGCCATACAAATCGATAACAATAGACATTTAAATCGAACACAATAGGTTCCCTTTGATGTATTGTCTTCGAAAAATAGCCTATAGAAATCAAACAATAGATCTATAGAAATCAAACAAATATTTACAAGTTTAAAGATCTGTTATCATTATGCAATCAACGAGTTCTGACAGGTTTATCATTTTCCTAGCCAAAATGGCCCCTCTTTTGTGAATGATACATATGTATAACTGTTAATAGTTAAATAACTTGGGAATTATATGTATGTTTATTTATGTTTGCTTTGTAATTTCCATTGTATGTCATATCATACTATACCGTATCGGTTCGAAATTGAACTGTCCATTCTTTTGTTTATTTTGGGGAAACAAAAATTACATAATACAAGACATAAACAAACAAAAAACAAAACAAAAAAATTGATGTTGACATTTGCTAAAAATTTTATGCTGACATTTGCTAAAATTCTTGATGCTGACATTTGCCAAACTTGTTGTGTAAGTAACAGAATAATTACAATAACTAGTTAAATCGAGGAATAAAACCACAACTAGCTGTTGTTATAAAGCGTTCGAGAATTAAAAAAAAAAAATCAGCAGGAATCTTTGATTATTTCCTCTAAACATCAATAAAATAATTTAAATGAGCAGTTCAGGTTGTATGTAAAATGTGTTCGAATTCGCTGAGGAATGTTCAGTTCATTTGAAAGTGTATTTTGAATTAGTTACGTAATAGGTGTCTCCCCGTTGATGTGATGGCCAACAATAAGTCAAACAAGTGGTTACGTAATAGGTGTCTCCACGTTGGTGTGATGGCCAACAATAAGTCAAACAGTTACCGCCCGTCACCCTATTGAAGCAGTTCATTTGATTTTGTCAGAACTGATTTTCGAGTGTAAATCTGTGTATTCTATATACATTTGGAAGCAAGTAAAGACAGACAATCCTTCAATCAAGTGAACCCATTATAGCACATAAAGAAACCACATGGCTTCATTATGATTTATTTTAGTTGGAAGCAAAGAAAAAAAAACATGATGATAAAAAAATCAACGTTTACTCGTATCGAAATTACATTTTGTATCAATGTTTCTGTGTTGAGATTCATATATTTTCATTTCAGTCTATCATTCTAGTTTTTCTATCAAGGTTATTTTCATTAGTTTGAATCCACTCACGTTCTGTCGTTACTGTTGATTATTATTTTTTGTGTATTCTGATTGTAATGGAAAGCACTGCACGGAATTTACGGTAAATATATTATATTAACTCTGAATAAATATTGAATATTGACTTCATTCGGAATAACTTCTCGAAGTGAAAGATTAGAAACGTTCAACAGCATTGGTGAAGAATCACAAGGAAATGTGCCTTTGGCGAGAGTTCCTGTTCTTTAATACCCCGTCATGTGTTGGACTGCAATAAACAAAGACATGATACAATAAAAAATCCTACTCGTCAAAATAGTCAGTCTTGCCTTTTAAATAGTATAGTAGATAAAAAAGCAACATACAATTATATGCTGCATTTGAATTATAACTTTAAAATAGTCAATAATAATTTATATATATATCTGTCAACACATCATCAGGTGGGGACCCACAAGATAGTTTGTAGGGGTTAAACGTCTTCGCAACAACTAGGGTCAAACATATTCGGATGCCCTTAACTATTTCGAGCACATTAAAACACCATACAAATATGGGTTTAGAGGGGGATGATTTTAAAGGAATGTTCATATCTCCAACTGAAGACATATACTAATATTATGCGTAGATCTATCTTGTTGAGTTCTGCGAAATCCGTTATAGCCGTCGGTGTTTTCCACAAACCTCAGATTCTGGGGAAAACGTTAAATTATCTAGTCTACATTAAGCATACTATTTGTATTTAAGTAATGCCTCCATATACGATATAACTCTACACTTATATAGAATATAATGTTTATCCACAATGCATATATATTTAATATATTGTTCACTATTGCAGTTTCTTTGTATATTTGTTGTTTTGTTATTTGCCTTCAAATTACTCTGTTGAGGTGGGATACATTCGTCCTAGTCTTACCCCGAACCTTTTATGGTAAACTATATCCGAAAGCTGGAAGGATTAACCCTAAACAGCTTCAAAATGGTGTGTATGTTTAGCCTTAAACCATAACTATAAAATGAAATATATACGTACACGATTATTTAATAGTGAAAATAGAATTGTAAAGGAGAAGTATATTATACATACCGATATCCCAGTTGCAGTTACTGACATTAATATTATACGGAACGTAGATTTCCACCCATATTGGTCTTCTCGCAACCCTGATCTCTCCGGTCAGTACGTTTAGTGTTAGCCAAGGATTGTTGGTGATGTCCAGTTCTTTCATGTACTGCAATATTTCAGGCTTGTCGTTTCCCCTCACAAGCATCAATCTAACATTAGTGTTTCCGTTATTGAGCGAATAAGTCACGCCTTCATATAGTTTAATATTTCCTCCAAGTTGTTGTATTACACTTGTAATAGGAATGCTCACCCGGCTATTGCCGTACGGAGAGAATGTTGGCAGACCTCCATTGTAGAGTGTGGCACAGAACCACACCCGGGTGGTACCAAGTCAAGGCGGTGCTTTACCAACCACATCCATTCTAAGGAAGGGTTGTGTACCTGTGGGCACAGGGTATTAAAACACTGTATCAAAGCTGCTTTTTCCCCAGAGGTCGCGTGGTAAAAATATGTAGGAGTATCCATAGTAATCAAGTCATACAACGTTTGCCAAGTTAAGTGTATTGATAATCTATAGATACATGTATATGCGTCATAAACACGTGATTACATGAAATTCATTTTAAGTAATTTTACGCATGTTTACTTTCGCTTTCGTTATTAACAGTGACGGTAAAATGACAAGATATTCGTAAAAGCGCATGTACGTACGTGTCCTTAAAATATACTCGACAGTCACATACTTCACTTGTCCATTTTTCTGCATACATACTTTAAAAGGTGATTACATTAAGGATATAATAATCATAATTATTGCTACCATCCCAGGATGGTAGCTTTAGAATTAGTAGCTGTACCAGGCATTTTGAGGGGTTTCCTACGATGGCCGATAGCAGCCGACACAAAACAACTACAATATAAGACATTTGTGTACATGTACACAATACAACTGCAAGTGCTATTAACATTCCTTTACGGTTCGGATCAACTTGATATTTCACACGTGCCTGATGCGGCGGTGAATTTTAAGACCAAACGACAAGGAATGGGAATATGTTCATAAATCAGCGAAGAGGCGATAGAGGTCACCACACAGTGTTGCTACGTAGATTGTGCAAAATATTTCACCAGTTGATGCTTGAAGGCGACTTAATCTCATTACCTGAAAAATGGATATACTAGAAAAGTTTATCATTAGTAATTATCAAGTGTTTAATTTTCTTAATCTTTTCTTTGTATGTTGATTTGTCTTATGTCCTATTTTTAATTTGAAAGAAATGTAACAGACATAAACCATCGTTATACGCATATCTATGTGGGATTTACCTAATGTATGGATTGGAGTCATAAAGTAGAACGTTGCATTGTTCATTGTGAATAGTTGAGTACTAAAGTCAAATATAATATGATACTTACTGTAACAAAAGTTGTATGTAGATTGTTCTGAGATAAATAAACAGTATTTTATACCAAAGGCAATAGCCTTCAAACTTGTGAATATGTCACATGGAACACTTTAGATTACGTATGTTGGGTTATTGAGTTAAAATTATAATTCTATATACAAATTAAATAACTATATGTTTTTGTTTTGTCTCCAACCATTACTCCAAACATCACATAAAAATTATAGGATATTTGGTATACCTCTGATTTGTGACCGTCTAGTACTGTTTGACTTCTAGGGAATCTAGTAATGTCCTTGTCGTTTATTAGCCGCCGCATCAGGCACGTGTGAAATATTAAGTTGACCCGAACCGTTAAGGAATGTTAATAGCACTTGTAGTTGTATTGTGTACATGTACAGTTTTTAAAAAGTGCACATGTACATAAATGTCTTATATTGTAGTTTTTTTGTGTCGGCTGTTTTGGCCATCGTAGTTTCCACATGGATATTGATAGTCTGTCTACTTTGATTGGCTCGCTATCATACTTAACACGCAGTGATTTTTTATCTGCTGTCTGAGATGTCACCATTCGTAGAGGTACAAGTGGGGAAATTAATTGCAAACAAAATGGGATGGATAAAGTCAAAGAGATCCGAATGTTCATACAGGATTGTTGGACATTGTTCTGCTTTTCCACGCACGGCGGCACTGTTGTTTGGTTATGGTCGGAAAAATGATAAAATCAGAGAGCTCCGAATTGGCATTTCAGAGTCATACTAATACCAGAACAATACGGAAAATAGGACCAAGTGCTTTAATGTGTTTCTTTTTTATGTTTTTTAATGGAACTACCTTAATGAATTTATATTACATGAATAAATATGTATTTTAGCACAAGTCTATATCAAAAATATACATTGCATTATGATTTAAAACAGAAATCCAAAACATACCAAACATACCGGTCCTGACATTACCAGTCCTGGTTTTTGTAAAGAAAGCAAAATCACAAAATCCGTAACAAGTAAAAACAGTCCGGTCCTGGTATTAGTGTGACCTGCTATCTTACTTTTAAGTAGTACTAGCACGGAATTAAATTAGATTTATCTAAGTCCGTGGTACTAGTCATTGCATGCTATTCATGTTATCTCTTTCTCATTGGATATTGATGCCCCTGCTAGGGCATTCACACTAAATCACAAATATATATACTATGTAACAGGGGGTGTACAGGCATTGAAAAGGCCTGTCCCTCAAATGAGGAATAATCCTGCAGTTATGCGACGTAACCTTGTTCACAACATGCGTATGAGAGAAACACCACAGTACCACCTGACCAACTGGTTAACAGTTGTCCGCTCGTGGACGCACTGACCACCAAATTAATAATGCTGTTGGTAGCCTTTTTAGCGTTTTGGAACGCAATACTTGTCATTATAAATATCGTATTTGCAGGTTTATCATTATGACCTACTAAGCAGCTATTCATGTAAGCGTTTTTAAAAATATTGTCAAGGAAATATTCCGTAAAAGGACTGAGAAACACGTACATGATACACTTGTTTTTATTCCAGTACCCAGCCTAGAACTTTAACCAAGGAAATATTAATCGAATTTCCAGTGCCGCACACATACATTAAATACATGAAGGCACGTAAGTATTGACTGTTATCAGGACATAAATCCAATAAAAGCAATACATGAAACATATCCTTATAAAATCGTAGTATCACGTTAAACCACATGAAAGGGTACCGGAAACACAATAGTTCCTTTTGCAGGTACACCTAGTGTATTAATTTATTGCGTGATAGACGGCCCATCAATACAGAAGCGGTCAGGCCAATAAAAGGTAGATCAAAGTTAAACAGCAAAAGGAAAAGTTATAGAGCAAACTAAAAGATAAAGAGACAAAATTATGTCAACTTGAAATGCAAGGTATATCTTTTTAAACAGACAAACAGATTTCAGGTAGGTTAAAATTATTGTGATATTTACCGTTTCGAAGAAAGATTTGAGATTTGTTTTATATGCCTATAAATATTTTTTGGTAAGTTGGTTGAAGGTCAGTGCAATCTAATAACAAGTGTTTTACTGTAAATGGTTCAATGACCTGCTACACATTGAGGTTGTTCCTCGCGTTTTAATAAATGAGAATGAGTAATGTATGAACGATGTAATCCTTACTGTTCACTTTATAGACAATGTAATCCTCACTATTAAATTGGTAGACAATGTAATGACGGGTAAGGACAACCTCGTCTCGGCGGTTTTATCTATCGATATCATTCACCGATTTTGGAGTTTACGGAGTTTAATTTGTCGTCTACGCATTGATTCCAATTATTTTGTTACTTTGATTTTACAAAATTTGTTATTAACGGGTTCAAATCTGTAAAAGGAAGTTTAAAATCGACAGGTGGAAGTAATAAAGCCGCTTCGGGGGCGCGATCTGCCTTTTCATTACCTGGTATTCAGAATAGATGACTGACTTCAGTACATTATTGACTTTGATGTGTTCAATGGCGAGGTAGATAGCAAATGCTTCTGCAGAAAAACATTGGATTGAATACGAGAGGGTACCTTTAGTGTAAAGAATCTGTTCAAAGATGAACACACACCTATAAAATTGGTCAATAGATACAGTAAACCAAATATTATAAGGCAAATATGCAAAGATCGGCGTTAGATGTGCCCACGCGTGCAAAAGAAATTCTCCAGTAGGATATTTATTTGGTTTGGTTTGGTTTTATTTTGTTTAACGTCCTATTAACAGCTAAGGTAATTTAAGGACGAGCCCCCATGTGTATGCGTGTATGTGAGTATGTGCCGGAGGCAGGGTATGTTGGTGTACGTGCCTCCTTTTGATCTGATGCAATTCATTTTTGTTTTCACCAATAAAATACTATACGTAAGCCGTTAGTTTTCATTCTACAAAACATCAGTCCAGTCTCTAGTATGTACGTATTCATATAGTCAAACACGAGTTGTCTCGCTTTCATTTCTGATTCCGGAATGTGGTAAGCTGTGTCCAATTCAGAATGTATCATCGCTTTCTACTCATCACATGTTATTACGAGTAATTTGTGCACCAACATCATACATGTAATGGGCGAACGTTTGTTACACAATAGAGTTGGTAAAAACTGGGATCTCTCTGTGTAAGTTTCTCTTGCAAACTGACTAATAATGCAGCCGTCTTTATAATTGACCATTACTGTTGCGAGGACTTTAAACTCAGAACAAAACATCAACAACAAAAAAACAAGAAAAATCAACACAAATTATGACAACAGCCTAACAAGATGTGCCTATGCAGACAACGCCGAACAGAACAGATAGATGCCCCAGTGTTGCAATGCGGACTTCTTAAATACCCCTCCTCATACGATCATGGTCATGGAAACCAGCAGGCCCCTTCTTTCCCCGAACCAGTAGGGGAGGAAAGTTTCGGGGAAAGAAGAGGCCTGCAACCTCCTACTGCAGGTCGTAAAATGTGCCTTTTGTGCCCCCTCCCCCTACAAATGTGAGGGATTTATTTTGTCTTCCGTTAACAGGACCAACAAAAATACCTAATTACACTGCTTCGCCAGTTTGGGATCTTTATATTTTCTCTCTGCTTCTTATCAATTTTTTAGCTTCCTAGCACCTTCTTTGGCAATGTCTCCTTTTTGGCCTCGGTTTTGCCCAAGTGAGGAAGGAAAGAGTTTCTGTTCCCCGACCGGGACATACCAAAGTCCTTAAATATGGTAATTGTTCTCTGCCTATTGTTCAGCATGTCTTCTGCAAATGGGACACTGAAGAAACTTACAATTAATCATGCTGGATCCATTCCAACATTTGGGAACCTTGTATTTTCTCTCTACTTCCTTAAAAACTCTTTGTTTTCTAGTGTCCTGCTTGGCAGTACCTCATGTTTGGTCTTAGTGTTGAGCATCCGCCCAAGTGGGGTAGACAATGGGTTCTGGCCCTAAGAAGGAACATACCAAAGTCTTTAAAAAATGGTAGATATCATTCCCTGCTTAACGTTCAGCATTTAGCGTTATCGCAACAAATAGTTTACCCGTTGTCAATGATATTTAACCGGGTTGATTACTGGGCTTGGTGCCTTCGGCGAGGAAGCACTATCACAAGTAAGAAAAAACATCAACAAACCCTGCCTCCAGCTCACATACGCAGTTGCACGCATTCATTACATAGATGGAGCATGTCATTCGATGAGTTTATAGTACGTTAAAGCTAGCGCTAATAAATAACACATGGGCGAATACCAGTCAGAACCTTCTGCTGACTCGAGTCCAATAGCATGTACACTGTATACTATAAGTCCTCCTTAGCGGCCAGTATTTCTAAAAGACGTAGGACATACGCTTGCCCGAGATAATTTTCTGGTAACGCGTCATCGAGACAAGGGGTGTGCGGCTCTATATTTAACCTATTATGTAGTCTGGAAGAGATCATCGAGACACTGACTGGAAGTATGGCTCGAGACCTGACTGAGAAGATTCGTGTAGCAAGGCCAGCAGATTTGCCAATACACCAACATACCCGGCATCCTGCACACAAACGCAAGCAATTTTGTTTTGCAAATACCGGGAAATGTTCAGTATGCCATGACAAGGGGTTTCCCGTAAAAAGTAGTTCCGGCTAGTAGGTAAATACAACATTCCGTATTGCACATGTGCAACACAGAACATTGTATTTCATGGTCTGAAAATCGCTTGTATTACTATTACAAGAATCAACAGGTATTTGATAAATTTGCAACACACGAATCCATGCTGAGGGAGGTTTGTGTTCCTGTGGTTTAAGGATATTATCTACTGTTATCGAAGCTTCATTTGCCCCAGTGGTCGTGTGGTAAAAATCTGTAGGGGTATCCATAGTGAGTGAGTAGTGTAAAAAAATACGTCAGATTTTGTCTTCTGCTTTCGATTCACGTTAATGTATCGCCAACATTTTATGACGCAGTCTATATGCTTACTTTCACTTTCGCTATCAAAGTTTTGTTCGCGTCATGGCGGCTATAAATGATAGGTAGCTTTGCACTTAATTAGTGTTCACTTACACACAGAAATAAGCTTTTGTACATACATTGGTCAGGAAACATGGATCGAATATATCTGCACATCGTCCAGATTGGAACGACCCCCACCAAGTCATAATTTTATGTCAAGTTCGTTCCTGTCGTCTTTTCGGAACACCTCGGGTATTGTCTGCTTTCTTTTATCGCATTCAAACCGGTTGGACTGGTTCGACCCAGCAGTATTCATGTTTATGCAAAAAAGGGCAGCTCCAATGATCTGACGTTGCTTTCTTCCAAAAAATGTCAAATACTTTAAAGGCCTGCATTTATATATGCACGTCCTCCACGAGTTACCCCTGTTATATTATCTTTAAAAATAGACAAACCGCTTTGTATTAGATCTAGCCCCACCTATTATATTTATAAAGGCGAACTTGCCGGTCGTCCCGGTTTTCGCTTGCAAGAGTACCCTTAAAGTAATCAACATCACCATGGCATGTTTACTATTTATTTAAGCCCCGTCTTTTCATTAAAATTAAGTGTTACATAAAATCGCGTGTTGCCAAGCAGTTTACCGAATAACAGTAGTTCGAATTGAAAAGTCTATTCACAAGAGTTAGAAAAGAAAATTAACCAACAAGCATTTTAGATCTTATAATAACAAACGAAGAGGAAATGATCCTTGGAATTCACTACAATAGTCCGATCGGCAGCAGCGACCACCTTGTTTTAAACTTCAATTTTTATTGTCAGAAAATCCCCTCTGCCAATGAAACAACGCGTTTGAACTACAGCAAGGGTGACTACGATAGCATGAGAGTGGACGTTCATACAGAATGGAATCCTCAAAGGCAATTTCGAGGAAGTGAATAAAACGTTTACAGAGATCATTGAGGCCCCCTAGTACAAATAAATACATCCCCAAAAGTAAACTGAAAGAACACCAAACTTCCGGGAAAGATAAACCACCTCTGAATAAAGATATATTGAAAAATATATATACAAAGCATAGGGAGTGGCAAGCCAACGATACATGGAAACGAAACATGAGAATAAATACATAGAATATGCCAAAATACGAACCATTTTAAATTGAAGATACGGAAAGCTCGGCGAGAAATGGAAAAAAAGGATAGCAGAAGATATCGAGCTACACCCGAAACGTTCTGGGAAGTATGTAAACTCTAAAGGGAAAGTAAAACCTGGTATTTCAGATTTAAGGGGACTGAAAGGGGATGACCAGCAGATGGCAGTAAGAGTGACGACAAAGCTGAAGTTCTAGCCAAATGTGTTAGTAACGTTTTTACACAGGAACCCTCATCCTCGATATCCAGGAGTTACGCTCACTATGTCATGAAATTGAAGGCTCGGTGTGCGCCACCTTGTTGATGACACAAGAAGACTAGTTCGATCCTTTGATGTACATCAAAAGAATCTCGCGGTCATGTAACGGTAAAAATTGACAGGCTTTGAAGTCGGACGTCTCTCCTTTGTAATCTTCAAAGGAGAGGTATCAGCCTACGATTGGTCAGGTGTTTTTTTTTACCTGAGACAGATTAAACAGCTTGAGCAAGAAAAATGTCATATAATCATGAAAACTTTTTTCTTTACTGATATCAGAGAGGCAATTACCAAAATGTTAAAAGGTATGGAGGACTTTCTAAATCCCCATACATCTGTCTTCTTACCAATACATTGAATCACTTTCGTCTGAACACACACTTTGTTGTACAGGGCGATTAACAAAATCCTTTGCAGACATTAAAAATAGAAATGAGACAAAAAAAGTCAACATAGGCCTTATATCATACAAGTCATATCAAACTTTTCCTCTTGAAACTTAAATTGTTCAAAAATCTTTCTTACAAAGACGACAAGTCAAAAATTGACACTTTTCAGTGTTCTTTCATCAATGGGCACACTAGGATGAGGTTTCAAAAGTTTTTAACTTAATATATTTTGCAATGACAAATAAAGTATTTTACAAGTAAGAGACAGATTTACATAACAAATGTACATCAGTAAGATATTCACTGCTGTATAATTGTTTCATCTCCAAAGGGGGTGTATTTATTACACCAATAAGTAATGGTAAATAGCTGATGATAAAATGTATTTTCATTACAAAGAGTAAAATTAACTCATTCACCCCTGAAAACACATTTGAACTCTTCCAATTCAAAGGTTGGAATAGTTCATTATGAAATTTTAGGAGTGAATGATTTAACAGCAAGCAGATACAATGTTTATAGATGAAGGGTGGATATTTTACTGTTGAAAAGGTTTCCAGGAATAGAGTATAATTGTCACACCTTTAAGAAAATAATATCAATGCAAACAAAAAAGTTGTAAGAACAGTAATAGCAGTGAAAGTAAACATACTTCATAACATAATGATGATTCACTGTATATATGTGTCGGTGATTCTAAAACTTATAACCAGGACTTAATGACTTTCACCTATAACACATACAGACAAAATGGGGCTACTGGGTTATATCAGGAACACTCAGATTGACAACATATAGGATTAACATATTTCTGGAATATTTAGCAGACATGTCATTAACAAAATTGTATGTTGTAAATTGGCCATAACGGACCATGTTAACAAAGAAAATCATGTAATAGACTGTGAGCAGGCTAAGATCGTGAACAGAGAGAGTAACCAAGGTTGCGACAGGTTTACGACAGTTGTGAACAAGGGGAAGTAATCGCGTGTTGCCAAGCAGTTTACCGAATAACAGTAGTTCGAAT
>NW_018405613.1:129564-140686 GCF_002113885.1 Mizuhopecten yessoensis
TCCACGCATTCATTTATTATAACATATTTTACTTTCGATACAGTCATTGTACAATTCTTGACAGTAAATGTACTATTTAAGCAGTATATATTAATTTCTGAAAGTCATTGTGGAATGATGTAAACAGTCAATATAAAGCCCAAGACAGGTTCTGGGACGCAGCTAGTTGCTTGTTTTTATCTAAAAAAATAACTGTATGACTCGAGAAAATAGGCATTGAACCTTTCACCTTATACTTTGGCATTTGGTTTTTCGAACAAAGGAAAGCTATTTTCAACAAAGTTTTGTTATAAAGCGGTACTACTAAATGAGGTACAGTATCATAGAGGCATATTGCTTGTCTGCGTTTTTCAGGTAACATGGTCTTATATAACCTGTCTGGATTGCTGAGAGTCTTAACGCTTTATGGATGTGTTTTTTTTCCCTTTCAAGTGTGATTATATTTGAGTTGGATTTCATTGTGTAGGTTAACAGAGAAGTTAAGGCTAGTGTAAACAATTAGTTCTGGACTTCGTTTCGATTCTAAAAAGCTGTCAAACTAAATTAAGGATATATGGTTTTTTTTGCTTTCATTTTGATGCTTTCTTGCAAAAGATTTCCATTTTGTGACACAAGTAAACCTAATTGTACTCACTAAAAGTTATTTGTCGTCTATTGGTAAAACATGCAAAATATCATAAATGTTATTCTGAGATTGTTAAGAAACGTACATTTTGATTTAACAAGAAGGAGTTGTTAATAAAGAAATATTTTAATGAAGTTTAGGTGAATGAATGTTTTGAATGTCTAGTCTACCCTGCTTGTAGAACAGTTTTATTATTTAGACTAAATCTGCAGTCGACACAACGTAAAGTTAAGTTACTTGTAGGAGTTATCTTCCTTGATACAGTACAGCATACATGCGGGACGTAGACAGATATGCTCAGACACAGGGGTTCGTCTCGTTCAACTAGACGCTTGATCACTGCGTAGCTTGCGCTTACAAGAATATCAAGAGTCTAGTTGAACGGGACTAGCATAGGGGTACGAGATGTTTGATCATAGCTTTTGTTTACAGAATGTCAGTTACTGGATATTTCTCTTTCGGTATAGGGTGATAGAAGCCACATCTAAACTGCATTTATCGCATATTTCTTCCTATACTTTATTGATGAATACATACCTGCGTCATTTCAGTCACGCAATATTCGCTGGAAATACATAATAACAGTCGTCCCGTAATACCCGCACCGGAAGTAAAATTGTAGCGCGTAACAACATTACTATCAACATTTTAAAATATCATATCAAAATTATTCGGGGTACCGGTGACTAATGTTCTGTAAAAAAAATTGCCCTGTAAGTTAGACGACGGACCAGTATGTCTAAACCATTTTCAAACAATGTATGAACAGACGATTTCAAAATCTGATTTAAAATTTGGTGTCAGAGCAGATACATCTGTTGGAGAGCTTTGATTTGTTATGTAAGTTTTTGTATTTTTCTTCATTTTGTGAATTTCTAATTTCAACAGATTTGATTGGCATTATACCTTGCAATGTCGAAAGATGTGGACGCCAGGTTTAAATCCTATATAAAGCGTTTAAGTTCCGTTTCTTGGTGACACATGGACCCACATAACATATATTAACAGTATGATAATGATTAAGATATATCATACTGTCGTTATTCAGGTTTTCTCATAATAACGAACATTACCAGGTCTGGAACATCTTACATAAAAAGGGGAACATTTGAAACTGTCATGTTTGTATCAATCAATAGGTGAAGCACAAGCATTGATTCTCTTAGGAAAATAAAGAGTCCACTTGCCGCAATATGTCCCTTTGACTCGCCAGTTACACTACCAAGTGGCGAAAGATACAGATCCGCGAAAGTTAGTTCTGGTGTAGCCGAGCTCCAGTGTCTAAATGGAGGGCGTTGACATATACATGTACATGTAGGGGAATACACAATTACAATTCAGATACAAAGGTTTTACCCTAAGCATGTATGACCATGAGTTAAATGTATCTCGAATTTTACTACACTTTCACTCAGTACAGTAAAAGTATTTGAAATTTAAACAAAATCATCAGCTATATGTAACGTAATAGGAGGAGAAGAAGTGCAAGGCCAGACCGAATTCATACCCGGGATCCACCGAACTCCAGACCGACGCTCCAGCATTAGAGCTACCTGGTCGCCGACGATCGAACCAGTTCAGTACCGCTACATTCCTCCCTCCTTTTTCCAAGACAGCACTCCGTTATATGACGATTTTGGTTCGGATATCCTCTTCCCAAGCGACAGCCAATGCTTCAAACAAGAATTGGCAAGCTCACCAATTTTGTAACAGAGGCGATTTCGATGCAAATGAAAAGAGCGTGACATTGCGTAAAAGTCGAGCCGGAGCTCATTTAAATTACCACGGTGTTGTATATGTAACAAAATAGAACTATTTGCAATTGATAATTTGATACAATTATTTTCTGACATTTGTCTTGTCATGTTCAATCCAAAAAGCTACACATGTGTATGTGATGATCTGTATTTATGATTTGCTGGCACAGCTGCATTGTTCCACATACCTATTAGCTATATAGTTCTAGATTATCCTTCTAATTTTGAATGTAGCGCTATATATAACAATAATTCGTGCTTATCAAAAAATGTGCTTTCAATGTTACAGAAAATGTATATAGGTGTGACGTCATTTCCGATAGCGTTCAAGAGCCATGCTTATGATGTCCTGTAATGAAATGAAGATATGTGCCTCATGCTTAAATTTTATTCTGACAATTGTGTTCATACCGATGTTTGACCTTGACTTCGTAGATATAGTAATATTTAGCTTTAATATTGTGAATGCATTGATGCTTGAAATTGACCTTTGCAAATATATCCGCATTTATCGTTGACCTATTTTATTTGGACATTGACAACAGCCTTTGAAAATAATGTTCGACCTTGTCCTTTTTGTATGTACCAGTTACTGACCATGAACTTGATAAATCACAAGATTGATATACTCTCGTTACGCTCATATGATTGGTCTTTTAAAGTTCAATATTATTTGTGCAGAATTGAAATATTTAATTTGATTCTAATGTTGTAGTATTGAATCAAATTCCTATTTTTATTCCGATGTTTCTTGACTGTATAAGTGCTCACAACGACATTTCTTGTGCAACTTATATGTGAGAAATAAATAAATTAAATTCGTCACTTTGAAAATGCGTGTCGGTTGCTGTGAATGTCAAATGCCATTATTTTGGTATGTTTGTTTTAACGGACACTGTAAGGATACTTTCCTGTCGGCAGAAAATGTTTTTTTTCCCATGCGATTGATTTCATATAAATGTACATTTCTTTAACTTTCCAAATGCTGATATGATAAAAGGTATTTTTCAAATTAAAATAATGCAATTAGATATTTGCATATTGTTCATGATAATGATTCATTCAATATTATGGATTAGCGCAGATTTACTACTGCTCGAAGTAGGTACCTGGATATGATATATAGATCATCACATAATGTTTTCAGGGTTTGTCGTGAGAATAATTTTCTAATCGCGAACACGTTGGTAAAATAGAGAAGCCATTGAAAATTGTGATATTTAGCACATGCAAGCGAAGAGAAAATTGTTGGAGAGACAAACCTTGAAAACATTGTGGGATGATCTGTTTATCATCTATATATTACTACCTAATATATTTCTCCTTTCATAAAAGTTACACTAAACACCATCTTTTCCAAATGACTTCTTACTGTAGACTAAATAATCTATCCCCGATCTATGACAAACGTAAACAAATAGAATATTTGCGCGGAGGAATACCATTGACCTTAAAAGTAATTAGAAGAAATATTTGAAATATGTTTATCGTCATTGGGTTCTCCATATTGCACATGGTATTGTTTTCCCCAAAAAGATTTTTTGAACTTTATATTGATTTGTTTATGACGGACTACTTTCTTACGCAGATAACTTTTGTGTGGATACTATTTCCGGTTTATGACGTCACCTGGCGCGAGGAGACGTTATTGTTTTGGGAAAAAACCCATTCCAAAATAGGTACAGACCAACCGCCGATAAAGACCAACTTTCTACTTAAACAATAGCAAGGGGGCTGCTTTTAAAATATACAGATACTGGGAAATCAGTTATGTTATAGGGGCTCACATTTCATTGTTTCTCGACAAAACACCATTTCGTGGATTCATGAGTTCGTGGACTACGAGTATCCACTCGAACGGAGAACTTGTTTACATACGCAATTTATTCGTGGACTTATGAATTCGTTGAAGAACATTACCCTCTAAACCAACGAAATTCAAAACTCCAAGAAAATGAGTGATTTCACAGTATGTATCAGGAACGTGTCTTCAAACGTTATCTTTCCACAAATATTTCCACAAAGGTCAGCTTTCTTTAAAGAAAAAGTCTACTCGTCGTTCTTACTTGCTGTTATCGACCACATGAAAATATAGTTTATTGATCCTGACCACTTGTGAATAAAGACTGTTTTGCCCTGTCCTATATATGGTCGTAATACAGAGGTTTCACTGTGTATGTTGTCCATAGTAAAATTAATCAACGCTAATTTTATATGATTAATCATTTCCAAAAGCATTTCTCTTCTTAAAATCAAAAACAACTATATTAGACATGATCGCTAAGGTTTATAATTTGATATCATGAGGAAAACAACGCATGCTTTAAGCTGTTCCTCTGTTGCTGTTGTAGTTGGGTGTGTTTTTAGAAGGTAATCATTTATGGGTGTGGATCTCCTGGGGGCAGATGGGTTTGGCCAAAAATTGGAAACTAGATAAGACCTAAAATCCTTCTTCGAACGTATGGATTAATGGATTTTATCGTAATTTAACCTAATCATTTTTGGGCCAAGGAAACTAAATTTGTATAAATCGTCGGTGTGGCCCAGCTGGGGCAGAGAAGCGGAGCCAAAAAGGGAAAATAGAGGTAAAACATTTCAAACCCTTCTTCTACCGTAGGGATTAAGGGATTTTATCGTAATTTTGCCTGGAGCATGCATGGGCCAAGGGGAGTCAATATGTACAAACTGTGGGTGTGCCCACCTCCGCAGGGAGCAGAAATGCGGGGCCCACTAGGGAAAATTGAGGCTTAACCTTTAAAATCCCTCTTCTACTGTAGGGATTAAGGGATTTTATCGAAATTTAGCCTGGAGCATCTTTGGGCCAAAGGTCTTTTTTTCGTATCAACCGGAGGCTTATTGGTCTGGAGTATCATTCGGCAAAACAGACGCATTTTTGTACAAACAGTGAGGGCGGTCCCCTCTGGGGGCAGAGGGACAGGTCGAACATGGAAAACATAGCAAAATCAATGATATGATTTTGTCCAAATTTGGTATGAAGAACCCTTTGGTGAACTTGAAGCAACTTGAATACATGGTTAGTCTGATCCCCATGGGCCCAATAGGGGTAATTTAGCAAATTCTTTAAAAATCTTTTTCTTCTGTAGGAATGCCAGGGTTTTGTCCAAATGCGGTCTGAAGTGTCCTTGGGAAAAGGGGAACCAACTTTTTATAAATAGTGGGTCTGACCCCTCTGGGGGCGGAGAGGCGAGGCCAAATATATATATATGGTTCTCCCCAGGCCATTTAGCTGAAACGGCTCCGTATCAGCTTCAGTTTGAAATCCTCCCTGCCGTATCAGCTTAATTGACCCGTATCACCTTAGACTATGAACCCGTATCACCTTGTTATTTGTACTAAAGGTGGTCTTTTTTACACAAGAAATTGACACTGATTAAATCACAAGGCTGACCCAAGTCCAGCAATGACCCCACTGGTCAGTTGCACGATAGCGTAGTATGGCCAAAGGGGGCCTGTGATTAGTGGGGAGGGGGACCGGACGACAAGCCCACAGGTGTCCGGCAAGCGTGCTCACCGGAGCCTAAAGCAATTACCACCAGGTCCTTTTGCATGGTCAATAGGTGATTAATTGAAGTAACTACTGTAGGATTAACAAAACACTTGATACAACTATTATCAATTAATTTACTCATAAATGATTGCATTGGATAACGCTGAAATAGCGTGTGTATTCAGATATTGATGGTCGCCATCTTGGATTGTGTAAAGTACAGACCGGAAAGAGGAATGAAAATCCGGATTTGTTGTTTTTAAGGAAGAAGGGCCCAAATAAAAATGCTGTTTTAATATCTGATCAGATTTACAGACAGCAGTATTTTTAACAGTATTAGAGGAAATAAAAACACTGTACATTTTATTTAAACATTTTCTCTTACCATAATAGGAACTGTGATATATATTTTTTTCATGTGTTTTCCCCTATGTAACATAAACAGCTTTTGAATATTTCTTCTTTGACTTATTTTAAATGGAGAAAAAACTAAGGGATACAAATTTAAAGAAAAGAAACAAACCCCTCCTCAAAATTTAATTAGGTATTTTTGAGCGTGTCCGTCTTGAACGTTCGTTGAAAATGAAACATATCAGCTTGAAAAAAGTTTTTCCTCTATATTATAGAGGAATAGCTTTAACATCCTTCTCCTTCCGTTTGGATTAAGTTTTTTTTTAACAAATTTGAACAGTAGGATCCCATGGGGAAGGGGAATTAATTTTGTACAAATGGTGGACCTGACCATGTTGGGGGCAGAGGGGCGGGGCCTAATAGGGGAAACATAGCAAATTCTTCAAAATCTATTTGATACACTACCATCAAAATCTGGCTATTTCAATTTCAATTTTGCTAACATTTCCAGGTGAGCAATAAGGCTCTCTTGGCCTCTTGTTATTTCACGTTTTTGAAAAATATTGAAACCCCATTGTATCGCCTGTCTTAACATTTCACGCAGTAAATTCAGTGAATACTTTTGTTTAGAAAATTAGTAATTAGCCACATTTGTTTTCGAGTCATGCTTTCAACACATGGTTTAATCATTGTTATATCATCGCTGTTACTTTAAATAGATTTACACAAATATAAATAATCTGTTTAGAGTACACAAATCTCTTTCATATTAAAGGCATCTGTTCCTAAAAATAGAACACAAACAAGTCAAATCAAGTACTCTTTCTTTATTACAAGTAAGCAATCTGTAATTTATCATAACATTCATTTCCATAAAAAAATACATCAAGAAATATAAATACTGGATATGATGTCGCAGACATCCTAAATGCTATGTTTTAAATAACAATACATTCAAAGATAATCTACCAATACACCATGATTTCCATATCGTGATCATGATAGAATTGAGGTTCATTATACGAATAAACATAACGCGGATGTCATTAATCATATATTATACAGGCATCCATCTATATCAAATTAAAATATTATATTAACAGACACATTTTATAACCATAACAGTGTTAGACTAGCCACAGTATAACAACAGGAGAAACAAGAAATACAAAAATACTTCTTCTTTTGTATTATGAGATGTTTAGTTTTATTCTTTATAATCCTCGATATTTAAGGGTTACGCTCACGTTCGCTCCCTGCATCCCTGGAATATGTCATAGCAAAATTAAAGGCAGTCTGCTGACTATTTGATTAGTGTCAGGTAGAAACCCTGACCAATCACTAGGCTGATGCATGTCTCTGCAGATTACAGAGGAGCGACACTCGACTTTAAAGCCAGAAAGTTTTGACATAACGCGACCGAGAAATTCTTTTGATGTACATCAAAGGATCAAACTAATCTTCTCGTCTCATACACAAGGTGGTGCACATCGAGCGTTCGATTCTGCTATGACATATTTCTGGGGTGTAAAAGTGAAAAGAACGAAAATGAGTGTAGCCCCTGGATATTGAGGAAGATTCTTAACAAAAACTTTGTAAAAGACACGGGAATTTCGTTAATTGAGACTGCTACAACTGATAAACAATAATCTCAATGGTCATGGCTGTTTCAGTTAGTAAAGTACTCGCTAATATGCAATATTTTAACTAATACAGTAAACATTTATAATCCCATTTATATCCTATATCAAAATAAAAATCCATTAATGTGATATATAACAATTAATACAGAATCCAATTCTTAATCAGAATCTGAACTGTTACAACTTACGCAGAATAATATTTTAATAAGGAAAAAGTTAAACCTGCCAGAGTAATTTGTTTAACCGAAACTGTTACAATTATACAGAGTAATATTGTGAATCGACCGAGTAATACTTTAATCAGTACTGTTGACATTTACAAAGTAATATCTTGATCTGAACTGCTAAAGTTTATACAGAATAATGTTTTAATCAGTACTGTTACATGTACAACTTCCACTGTGATATGTTTTTCATCTGAAGTGCTACAACTTATTCATAATGATACATTAATCTGAACTGTAATAGCTTATACAGAATAGTATATAAATCTGAACTGTTACAACTTGTAAAGAATAATATATTAATCTGAACTGTTACAGCTTATAAAGAATAATATATAAATCTGAACTGTTATAACTAATATATAATACTATATTAGTTTGAACTGTTACAACTTATACAGAATAATATATAAATATGAACTTTTACATCTTATACGGAATAACATTTCCATCTAAATGTTTACATCTGATACAGTAGAATTAATAAAAAGTTGTGTTAATACTCTTCAATATAACGTTGGTATACGGTGAACTATATATAATCCATTACCCTTGGTTTGAGATAAAACATGATTAATCACATATCGCATTGGTTTATTCTATAGAAATGAATGTAAGACAAGACGACACGGTATCAGATTGAACAGTGGTCGCATTGAACAGGTGTGTTGCTGTACATGAACTTTGGATATGCACACAATTAACCTGCAATCGCTATGGTCATTACTCAGTGCAGAATATAAAGCAGTAATTTGTCGATGAGAGCAGTTCTTCTCTTTAGGCTCTTTAGTACCACTAAACAGATGAACAATTGATGAAAATACCAAATTGTAAGTAAAATGCTTACTTTGTTTGGCTATCTGCATCGCCATACTAATTATCCGGTGAATCTTTATATATTTTTCATAACTATCATCCACCGAAAATAAAGTTCTTTGGATAAATAGAGGTTACGACATCAATGTCTTTGTCATATTGAATCTATGAAACGGGTTCAATAATTTGATATGAGACAAGCCTTTAGGTGAGTGCTATATCAAATAATTCAACGAGTCTAATTCAATATGACATGGACACGAATGTAAGACTATATTTATTACACAACATTCATAATTTGAAAAAACAAAACAAAAAAAACACGAGTATGTATTATCAGCTTACAACATGTATATGAATGTCAAAACCGAAGCACTTCGATCATAGTCTTGTTATTCCGTGCAGTGGAAAGTTCTTCCGGATTTTATTTTTAATAATGAACAGTTTCAGTGCAAACACAATTATATTAATGACAATATAAAAAGAAAGAAGGAAATTAATAAAAGCAAGAACACTAAAATGTATCAGAGACAAATGTTGTAAATTAAGTTAAATACACTTTTGGTAGTAGCGTAGGTATGATTTTAACCAATCGCAGCATCTTTAGGTTTTATTACACATGTGAATTACCATATTTATCACATGAATAGCGTTATTCTTAACAAGCAACATTGAATTCATACATAGGAGAACATATCCACGCACCGAACTATGCAGCCTGTATATACGTCCATGTAATAACACAGTAAACATCCTAGTTATGTAGTCTGTATCTACATCCCTGTAATAACACAGTAAACGTCCTAATTATGTAGTCTGTATCTACGTCCTTGTAATAACACAATAACAATTCTATATATGTAGTCTGTATCTACGTCCCTGTAATAGCATAATAACAATCCTAGATATGTAGTCTGTATCTACGTCCCTGTAATAACACAGTAAACATCCTAGCCATGTAGCCTGTATCAACTACCCTGTAATAACACAGAAAACATCCTAGCTATTCAGCTTGTATTTACGTCCCTGTAATAACGCAGTAAACATCCTAGTTATGTAGCATGTATCTACGTCCCTGTAGTAACACTGTAAAATCCTAGTTATGTAGTCTGTATCTACGTCCCTTTAGTAACACAGTAAAGGGACGTAGATACAGACTACATAACTATGATTTTACAGTGTTACTACAGGGACGTAGATACACTGTAAAATCCTAGTTATGTAGTCTGTATCTACGTCCCTGTAATAACACAGTAAACATCCTAGTTATGTAGTATGTATCTACGTCCCTGTAGTAACACTGTAAAATCCTAGTTATGTAGTCTGTATCTACGTCCCTTTAGTAACACAGTAAACATCATAGTTATGTAGCCTGCATTAATATTTGTTATAACATAGTGAGCATCCTTCTCTGAAAATATCCTAGTTATGTATAAACATCCCCGTCATAACAAAGCAAATCTTCTAAATATTTATATCTCTCCCATAGCATAGTAAACATCCAATTAGGTATGCTTGGTGTGCTTTTTTCGAAAAGACTTTTATATCATTTGATGTATGTCACTAAGCTTATTTATCTAGGAATAACATATATTGTAATACATTGATCTATCAAGGGAAAACAACTGAGTAGTTAAATCCCTGTTATAACATAGCAAACATCCTAGGTGTGTAGCCAGTATTTACATCCCTGTTATAACACAGTAAACATCCTAGTGATGTAGCTTGTGTTTACATCTCTGTTATAACACAGTAAACGTAACAGTTTCTTAGCCCGTGTTTACATCACTGTTAGATGCGTAATCTGTATATACATTTCTGGTATGCTAGACCGAAATATCCGCATTTCCGACGGTCCTTGAACATTTTATCCAACCTACGAATCTGGAATGTTTTTACGCTCAGACTTGGGGGTAGAATTGAAGTGACCTTTCGGGGTTAATCTATTGTTAGTGACGTCATTTCAAGACTTTTAGGGGTCAGTCAGGGTCATTGACGTCATGAGCAGTTACAATCCCGGCTTCATTTGCAAATTACAAAAGTGCGGACAGTTTACAACTTTACTAGAAAAGCAGCTGTTTTACGGGTTTAAGGTTATAAACGAGAAATGGAATCCGTTTCTTATTTGAGGTATGTATATGGCTATTTTAAGCCTCGGGTTTCCTGCTCAAAGTTGTATCCCTTTGGTTAAATTTACC
>NW_018405613.1:141547-142335 GCF_002113885.1 Mizuhopecten yessoensis
AGTATTGATAAGTAATCAATTCCTAACGTGTAAGGGTCATCGCGTTTGGCTTCGTATGCAGATCAGAACTTTACTGACGGTATATCGTGGTTATACCGTCGCAGGTTATATCGATTTACCACGCAAATGCCGTGTTACATCTCACATAAATTACGGTACCAAGAACTTAAAACTAAAGTGTCGTGTGATCACATGTGAACAAATTGAATTTATTATTTCTATAATGCATCTGAGAAGTTTGACAATGAGCATAATATAACTACAATTTTCTTGTTGATATTTTAAAGAATTCTTTACTATCGGATACTTACTAATAAAAGCAATAAAGCAACCATGTTTCATTGCCCAGAGAGAAATGTTGATTTCCTCTATAGTAAAATAGTGGGAATTCCGAGCTCCAAGAAAATGTAGAAGTAATTAACATAATAGTTTGAACATACAGTTTCATTTCGAAAAAAGCCAAAACTAGTACCTATGCGGATTTTAGTGCTCTAATGAGGGATTCGGTGTCCATGTCGCATTCCTGCATCGCCAGGAGAATTGAATTCACAGATGGGCGTGGATTGGTCTCTTTAATGAAAGCTTCCAGTGAAGCGTTGATTTTCTCTGAAATATACTTGTAGTCGTAGTCAAACTTATCCACTTTTTTGGGCGTGAATCCAAGTTCCAGGAACAGGTTGAAATATGATTTGATGTCTACGTGATCAGCGATGATGTTGACATCATTGTCAGACAAATACCTTTTTAACCATTCATCCGTCAATGTCTCGTCTGAAACGTACACAAAA
>NW_018405613.1:143340-144143 GCF_002113885.1 Mizuhopecten yessoensis
ATACACTGGTATCGTATATATTTATTATGAATATGTTGACTGCACAAGACCAGCCATTCAGTATTCGTAGAAGAATAATCAAACCTACGTCTGATAGACAATTCTGAAAATACATTATTCTGATAGATAAAAAGTTAAAAATAAAGTGTAATATTGCTGTACAGGACGTTATATTAGTTAAAATTGTCAGGATATGTTAGGCAAAACATTTCATCATGGTATAACTGTATTCAATTTCATCAACTGCATAGCCAGTTTGAACAGACGGTCTTAACTTTTCAAGAAACATTTTATAAATTTCATTGTATAGGTTAACAACATAACCCATCAACAGATGTAGGTTTAATTTGAATTCAATATTATAATAAGTGGATCGATTTTGACATACATCAAGTGTGTCCAGTAGCAGTCCTGGTAGAAGTGTGCATGATGTTGAAGAATATCGACTTACCGACATGACGCATACGGGTCCGTTTTATCTGTTAAAAAAAGCGAACAAATCATTCATTTTGATGCGCAATGTATTGAGAATAAAAACATAACTGCAATACTTCCAAAGGTAATAAAACATATTAACAATATTTATAGTAATATACAGAAGTGTTTGTCGTGGATTCGAAACTAACGCATGGGAGTCAATGTTGTTCCCCTTATATTAGCTTATTAATGTATTCGTAGAAAAGATCATTTGTTGCAATAGCTATACTCAAATGACGTCACAATTGAGACGGTTCATGTTTATAGTAAAACTTTCACAGCCTTCAAGAGACGTATAATATGATACACTATACCTCTGGTATAGT
>NW_018405613.1:145580-146283 GCF_002113885.1 Mizuhopecten yessoensis
TACGGTTGATTTTTAACAACTCATCATATGTAAGAATAACTGTTCCTGTACTTTTTAGTCTAACCAGCTCGTATTCCAAGGCGACCCATCTTGCAGGTACTGGCTGCTCCCACTGGGACTGGAGGTTGGCAATCTCTATGATCTTGTTCCACATATCCTCATACATATGTTGGTTTTTAGTGGAATCATTCAAATCAGCAACTGGAAACATTCCCTGGACGTGGGCCTCAATAATTTCACGGATTTAAGGTTTCTCGTTCAGCTTTTCTAGCACCGAGACGAATGATTCTTCCTGTTTTTCTTTCTGTGTTTAAAAATAATATGTCATTTAACCTTAAGTATGACCTCTATGTCACAAGCATGCAAAGTGGCAGTTAATGTGCATTTTTTTTATTTAGTTTAAGACGTATACAACAATCCCACGGTGAAAACAACTACAACATGCTTAATCATGACCTATTCAGCATAAATACACACTGACATATCACATGTAGCTGTAAAAAATGATGTAACAGCATCATAGCTATTTTCGACAGTTTATCACATATAATTGAACTGTATTGACTGCAATATGTTTTTCGTGGAAACTAATTTTGGGGAAAAATAGGATAAGCTTGCTTTAATTATTCTTCATCAAAATTTTGAATCATAGCCATACACTCATCTTTGCCAAATTGATTAACAGATTGTTTCCCAAATAAAA
>NW_018405614.1:0-685 GCF_002113885.1 Mizuhopecten yessoensis
CATATCCTACTGTTGTCATTAGTATCACCTCATATCCTATGGTTGCCATTAGTACCACCTCATATCCTACTGTTGTCATTAGCGTCACCTTATATCCTAATGTTGTCATTTGTATCACCTCATATCCTACTCTTGTCATAAGTATCACCTCATACCCTACTGTTGTCATTAGCATCACATCATATCCCATGGTTGTCATTNCCTAATGTTGTCATTAGTGTCACCTCATATCCTACTGTTGTCATTAGTATCACCTCATATCATATTGTTGTCATTAGTATCACCTCGTATCACCTCATATCCTACTGCTGTCATTAGTATCACCTCTTATCCTACTGTTGTCATTAGTATCGCCTCATATCCTATGATCGTCATTAGTATCACCTCTTATCCTACTGTTGTCATTAGTATCGCCTCATATCCTATGATCGTCATTAGTATCACCTCGTATCACCTCATATCCTAGTGTTGTCATTAATATCACCTCATATCCTATGATCGTCATTAGTATCACCTCGTATCACCTCATATCCTACTGTTGTCATTAGTATCACCTCATATCATACTGTTGTCATAAGTGTCACCTCATATCCTACTGTTATCATTAGTATCACCTCATATCCTACTGTTGTCATTAGTATCACCTCATATCCTATTGTTGTCATTAGTATCACCTCATATCCTA
>NW_018405614.1:1256-2674 GCF_002113885.1 Mizuhopecten yessoensis
GTCATTAGTATCACCTCATATCCTACTGTTGTCATTAGTATCACCTCATATCCTACTGTTATCATTAGTATCACCCCATATCCTAGTGTTGTCATTAGTATCACCTCATGTCATATTGTTGACATTGGTTTAATCTCATATCCTACTGTTGTCATTAGTATCACCTCATATCCTATTGTTGTCATTAGTATCACCTCATATCCTATTGCTGTCATTTGTATCACCCCATATCCTAGTGTTGTCATTAGTATCACCCCATATACTAGTGTTGTCATTAGTATCACCTCATGTCATATGGTTGTCATTAGTATCACATCATATCCTATTGTTGTCATAAGTATCACCTGATATCCTACTGTTGACATTCGTACCACCTCATATCCTACTGTTGTCATTAGTATCACCTCTTATCCTATGGTTGTCATTTGTATCACCTCATATCCTACTGTTGACATTAGTACCACCTCATATCATACTGTTGTCATTTGTATCACCTCATATCCTACTGTTGTCATTAGTATCACCTCATATCCTATGGTTGTCATTAGTATAACCTCATATCCTATGGTTGTCATTAGTACCACCTCATATACTACTGTTGTCATTAGCGTCACCTTATATCCTAATGTTGTCATTTGTATCACCTCATATCCTACTCTTGTCATTAGTATCACCTCATATCCTACTGTTGTCATTAGCATCACATCATATCCCATGGTTGTCATTAGTATCACCTCATATCCTATGGTTGTCATTAACATCACCTTATATCCTATTGTTGAAATTAGTATTACCTCATATCCTAGTGTTGTCATTAATATCACCTCATATCCTACTATTGTCATTAGTATCACCTCATGTCCTATGGTTGTCATTAGTACCACCTAATATCCTACTGTTGTCATTAGTACCACCTAATATCCTACTGTTGTCATTAGTGTCACCTTATATTCTAATGTTGTCATTAGTATTACCTCATATCTTACTGTTGTCATTAGTATCACCTCATATCCTAATGTTGTCATTAGTATCACCTCATATCCTGTAGTTGTCATTGGTATCACCTCATATCCTATTGTTGTCATTAGTACCACCTCATATCCTATGGTTGACATTAGTACCACCTCATATCCTACTGTTGTCATTAGTATCACGACATATCCTATTATTGACATTAGTACCACCTCATATCCTAATGTTGTCATTAGTATCACCTCATATCCTGTAGTTGTCATTGGTATCACCTCATATCCTACTGTTATCATTAGTATCACCTCATATCCTACTGTTGTCATTAGTGTCACCTTATATTCTAATGTTGTCATTAGTATCACCTCATAACCTACTGTTGTCATTAGTATCACGACATATCTTATTATTGACATTAGTACCACCTCATATCCTACTGTTGTCATTAG
>NW_018405614.1:4402-4887 GCF_002113885.1 Mizuhopecten yessoensis
GTCACCTCATATCCTATTGTTGTCATTAGTATCACGACATATCCTATTGTTGTCATTAGTATCACGACATATCCTACTGTTGTCATTATTATCACGACATATCCTTCTGTTGTCATTAGTACCACCTCATATCCTACTATTGTCATTAGTATCACCTCATATCCTATTGTTGACATTAGTATCCTGTTGTCATTAGTATCACGACATATCCTATTATTGACATTAGTACGACCTCATATCCTATTATTGACATTAGTATCACCTCATATCCTATTGTTGACATTAGTATCACCACATATCCTATGGTTGTCATTAACATGACCTAATATCCTATAATTGACATTAGTATCACCTAATATCCTATGGTTGTCATTAGTAACACCTTATATCCTATGGTTGTCATTAGTAACACCTTATATAGTATTTTTGACATTAGTATTACCTCATATCCTACTGTTGACATATGTATCACCTCATATCCTACT
>NW_018405615.1:0-201 GCF_002113885.1 Mizuhopecten yessoensis
GTTCAGTAGGTTGGTTTGTGAGTCACGCACCTCTGTGTTCAATATTTGCTAGATGTGTATCCCTTAATTCAGTAGGTTGGTCTGTGAGTCACGCACCTCTGTGTTCACTATCTGCTATACGTGTATCCCTTATTTCAATAGGCTGGTCTGTGAGTAACGCACCTCTGTGTTCACTATCTGCTTGGTGTGTATCCCTTAGTT
>NW_018405615.1:5074-5342 GCF_002113885.1 Mizuhopecten yessoensis
CAGACGTGTATCCCTTAGTTCAGTAGGTGCGCCTGTGAGTCACGCACCTCTGTGTTCACTGTCTGCTAGGCGTGTATTCCTTAGTTCATTAGGTTGGTCTGTGAGTCACGCACCTCTGTGTTCACTTTCTGCTAGAGGTGTATCCCTTAGTTCAGTAGGTTGGTCTGTGAGTCACGCACCTCTATGTTCACTATCTGCTAGGTGTGTATCCCTTAGCTCAGTTGGCTTGTCTCTGAGTCACGCACCTCTGTGTTCACTATCTGCTAGG
>NW_018405615.1:7228-7309 GCF_002113885.1 Mizuhopecten yessoensis
CAGTTCAGTAGGTTTGTCTGACAGTCACGCACCTCTGTGTTCACTATCTGCTAGGTGTGTATCCCTTAGTTCAGTAGGTTG
>NW_018405615.1:7535-7695 GCF_002113885.1 Mizuhopecten yessoensis
TAGTTCAGTAGGTTGGTCTGTGAGTCACGCACCTCTGTGTTCACTATCTGCTAGGTGTGTATTCCCTAGTTCAGCAGGTGCGCCTGTGAGTCACGCACCTCTGTGTTCACTATCAGCTAGACGTGTATCCCTTAGTTCAGGAGGTTGGTTTGTTAATCAC
>NW_018405616.1:0-201 GCF_002113885.1 Mizuhopecten yessoensis
TGACTGCTAAAGATATACTGACCGCTAGAGAGATACTGACTGCTAAAGATATACTGACTTCTAGAGATATGCTGACTACTAGAGAGATACTGACCGCTAGAGAGATACTGACTGCTAGAGAGATACTGACTGCTAGAGAAATACTGACGCTAGAGTGATATTGACTGCTTAAAAGATACTGACTGCTAAAGAGATACTGAC
>NW_018405616.1:4354-4909 GCF_002113885.1 Mizuhopecten yessoensis
CGCTAAAGATATACTGACTGCTAAAAAGATACTGACTGCTAGAGAGATACTGACTGCTAGAGAGATACTGACTGCTAAAGAGATACTGACTGCTAAAGAGATACTGACTGCTAAAGAGATACTGACTGCTAAAGAGATACTGACTGCTAAAGAGATACTGACTGCTAAAAAGATACTGACTGCTAGAGAGATACTGACTGCTAAAGAGATACTGACAGCTAAAAAGATACTGACTGCTAGAGAGATACTGACCGCTAAAGATATGCTAACTACTAAAGAGATACTGACTGCTAAAGATATACTGACTACTTAAGAGATATTGACTGCTAGAGATACTGACTGCTAAAGAGATACTGACTGCTAAAAAGATACTGACTGCTAGAAAGATACTGGCTGCTAAAGAGATACTGACAGCTAAAGAGATACTGACTGCTAGAGAGATACTGACTGCTAGAGAGATACTGACTGCTAGAGAAATACTGACCGCTAGAGAGATATTGACTGCTTAAAAGATACTGACTGCTAGAGAGATACTGACTGCTAAAAAGATACTGA
>NW_018405617.1:0-201 GCF_002113885.1 Mizuhopecten yessoensis
CGACCTGATTAGTACAGACAGAACAGTTGGACGACCTGATTAGTACAGACAGAACAGTTGGACGACGTGATTAGTATAGACAGAACAGTGGGACGACCTGATTAGTACAGACAGAACAGTGGAACGACCTGGTAAGTACAGACAGATCAATGGGATGACCTGGTTAGTATAGACAGAACAGTCGGACGACCTGGTTAGTAC
>NW_018405617.1:1576-2527 GCF_002113885.1 Mizuhopecten yessoensis
ATGATTCTATCACTGAAGATGTCCCGACAACAAAATGAGATTATTTGTTTCTGAAGTCCCGATAATATATCAAGTGAGATTCTATCACTGAAGATGTCCCAACAACAAAATGTGAATATTCGTTTCTGATGTCCTGATGATATTAAATGAGATTCTATCACTGAAGATGACCCGACAACAAAATAAGATTATTTGTTTCCGATGTCCCGATGATATTAAATTAGATTCTATCACTGAAGATGTTCCGACAACAAAATGATATTATTTGTTTCTGATGTCCTGTTAATATATTAAGTGAGATTCTATCACTGAAGATGTTCCGACAACAAAATGATATTATTTGTTTATGATGTCCCGATAATATATTAAGTGAGATTCTATCACTGAAGATGACCCGACAACAAAATGAGATTATTCGTTTTCGATGTGCCGATAGCATATCAAATGAGATTCTATCACTGAAGATGTCCCGAAAACAAAATGAGATTATTTGTTTCTCAAGTCCCAATTACATATCAAATGAGAATCTTTCTCTTAATATGTCCCGACAACAAAATGAGATTATTTGTTTCTGATGTCCCGTTAATATATTAAGTGAGATTCTATCACATGTCCCGAAAACAAAATGAGATTATTTGTTTCTCAAGTCCCAATTACATATTAAATGAGAATCTTTCTCTTAATATGTCCCGACAAAAAAATGAGATTATTTGTTTCTGATGTCCCGATAATATATTAAGTGAGATTCTATCACTGAAGATGTTCCGACAACAGAATGAGATTATTTGTTTCTGATGTCCCGATAATATATTAAGTGAGATTCTACCACTGAAGATGTTCCGACAACAAAATGAGATTATTTCTTTATGATGTCCCGATAATATATTAAGTGAGATTCTATCACTAAAGATGTTCCGACAACAAAATGAGATTATTTGTTAATGATGTCCC
>NW_018405617.1:7175-11299 GCF_002113885.1 Mizuhopecten yessoensis
GAGTGGTAGGGAGTTACATTTCTCTCTTTTAATCAAAATTTGACTAACAGAGGTAAAATATACACATGTATTCTATCTTTTTTGGGTTTGTCAGGGATTGGGAGTGAGTTCTAATAATTTATTCCATTTCTTCCAAGAATTTTCCATTTTTAAAGCAGTATCTACTCCTTTGCCTATAGAAATATATTTTTGAATTCTGTAGTGGTCTATAATAGCATTTTTTAAAGCATGAATTGATAGAGTTTGTTGCAAGCATCTTGATCTATAAATATACTGTTTCATTATTAGTAGAATAAGGTTATCAGTTGTATAGTAAGTACTTTTATAGTTATGCATGCCAAAAATGAAAGTTTCCTTATTAAAAGTAAATGGAATAATGAGTCTAATAAAGATTCAAAGTTCTGAAAAAATGACTGTACTTTTTTACACTCCCATAGCATGTGAACTATCGTTTCTATTTCTGTTTTACAAAAAAAGCAGTATGGAGTTTCTACCAATACTATCTTAAATATATGCGAATTGGTTGTTAAAATGTGATGATTTATTCTATATTGTAACCAGTGTAACTTAGAATTTTTCGAAACTTGAAAGGGTGTTTATTATATATAATTCCATGTTTCATCATCCAGATTAAACATTTCATTCCACTTTATTTCACCTTTTGCTGTGATATTATTTTTGCAGAGTATTTTGTAGAAGTCCTTTGACCCTTTAATATTTTTAAAGAAAATCTCAAGATTAAGTGGAATAAAAGGATAACTAACAACATCATTACCTATTTCCTTATGCCTCAGATATTTCCTTACTGTTCTAACTATTCCTTCAAAGGTAAGGAAATTAGTTCTTAAGTTATATTTCTCCATACATTCCTGATAATTATAAAAAGTACTTGTTTTTTGGTCTTTTATTATATCATTGATAATAATTACCCCCTTCTTATACCATTCTTTATAAAATACAGTTCTATTTTCTATTGTTAAACATCTAATATGCCAAATAGGTGTTTTCAGTATTGTCCTATTCTCATTTATCAAATTTTCTTCCTTATCATGGAGGGTTTTCCAAGAGTTTAGAACATCTTTCCAAAATGGATTCTTGCATTTTTTTTCACAAATATATAAGTATTCTGATCCACAGTTAGCCATAATATCTATATCAATATTTTTGTTAAGCATACACTGCCATTTATTAGATTTAGAAAATAATCTCCTGATCCATGTTAGTTTTAATGCCTTAATGAAAGAATGAATATGTATCATCTTTAGCCCCCCTTCTGCATAGTCTTTTATGATAATACCCCTTCTAACTTTGTCTATTTTTCCACCCCAAAGAGAATGATACAGTTCTGAATTTAGTTTTTTAATGAAGTGTTCATCTGGATTTGGTAAGGATATAAAAAGATGATTAAATTGTGAGAAAAATAAAGACTTAATAATGTGAATTCTCCCAATTGGTGTAAGTATTCTCCTATTTCAGTTTTTTAAGATTAACTTAAGTTTTACCAGTTTTTTTATCATAATTCAGTTTTGGTATTTTATGTAAATCAATGTGAAAATCAATCCCTAGTACAGTAAACTCCTGGTTCCCCCAATGCAAGTTCCACTCTGGAAAAAATGTGTCCTCACAGTATTTTTTGCTTCCTATCCAAATTACTTCAGTTTTAGTTGTGTTTATTTTCAATCCCGAAATTTTGGCAAATGTGTCTAATTCTTCTAATGTTTCCCTTAAAGAGTTTTTCGATCCGTCAAGAATAACTGAAGTATCATCAGCACATTGAGATAATAATATTGGTGTGTTTTCTATATTTATTCCTTTAATACTATTATTATTTCTAATTCTGATACCTAGTACTTCTGAACAAAAACAAATAAATACGGGGCAATAGGGTCACCTTGACGACATCCACGTTTAATTTCAAAAAATGGTGATAGATTCCCCCCTTGGTTAATAGATGACTTTGGACACTTGTGAAAAATTTTGATCCAACTTCTTATATCATTTCCAAAATTTAAAAAATCAAGTACCTTATCAATAAAATACCAACTAACAGAATCGAAACCTTTCTCAAAATCAATATAAAGTAGCATACCAAATATTTCATTCTCTTCAGCATATTGCATGATGTCATATATTATTCTAGTGTTTTCTCCTATATATCTTCCTGAAATAAAATCTGACGGATCAGTATTAATTTATTTGTTTAAAACAGTTTTTCCTCTATTTGCGATTGAACCTGATGCTATTTTGTATATTATATTTAGAAGTGAAATAGGTCTCCAGTTTTTCAAAAATTGCCTCGGCTTATCTCCCTTTGGTAAACATGTTATGATTCCCTGTCTTTGTGTTATTGAAAGTTCATTAGTATTATATCCATACCTTATTGATCTAACTACATACTGACCTAACTGTTTCCAAAAGCATTTAAAAAATTCAGAAGTAAACCCATCAGACCCCGGACTTTTATTGTTTTTCATATTTTTAAGTGTACAAGATGCTTCATTATAAGAAATACTCCCCTCTAGACTTTCTGATTCTTGACGACTCAATTTTGGAACACTATTACCATTTAAAAACTGATCTAAATTAACCTCATGAAGATCATTATTTCCAGAATATAATTTTTCATAAAATTGTTGTACCTCATTTAATATTTCACCCTGTTCCCTAATCAGTTCTCCATTTGCTTTTTATATTACTGGGATAATTTTAGCAACAAAATTTCTACTTTCAAGATTTAAAAAATATTTAGATGGTTTTTCGCCTTCTTCTACCCATTTAGCTTTAGATGTCGTAATATTTCCTTTCAGTTTTTGTATTCTTATTACTTCTAATTCATTTTTTTTTCTTTAAGTTCTTTAAAGTCTACATTTTCTTGAGCTTCTAGTTCTTTAATTCTATTTCTAAGATAAGTTTCCTGTTTGTTTTCGGGTTTTTTCTTGTATGAAGCATAAGAAATAGTCTTTCCCCTAATTTCATTTAAAAGAGTTTCTAAAAGAAATTGGTCATTGATTGTTAGTTGAATATCTTCATTTGGAATGACCTGGTTAGTATAGACAGAACAGTGGGACGACCTGGTTAGTACAGACAGAACAGTGGAACGACCTGATTAGTATAGACAGATCAATAGGACGTCCTAGTTAGTATAGACAGAACAGTGGAACGACATTGTTAGTAAAGACAGAACAGTGGAACGACCTAGTTAGTATAGACAGAACAGTGGGACGACCTGGTTAGTATAGACAGAACAGTGGAACGACCTGGTTAGTACAGACAGATCAATAGGACGACCTAGTTAGTATAGACAGAACAGTAAGACGACCTGGTTAGTACAGACAGAACAGTGGGACGACCTGGTTAGTATAGACAGAAAAGTGGAACAACCTGATTAGTACAGACAGATCAATAGGACGATCTGGTTAGTATAGACAGAACAGTGGGACGACCTGATTAGTACAGACATATCAATAGGACGATCTGGGTAGTATAGACAGAACAGCAGAACAGTGGGACGACCGGGTTAGTATAGACGGAACAATACCTGGTTAGTATAGACACATCAATATGACGTCCTAGTTAGTATAGACACATCAATATGACGTCCTAGTTAGTATAGACACATCAATAGGACGACCTAGTTAGTATAGACAGAACAGAAAAGACAGAAAAGTGGAACAACCTGATTAGTACAGACAGAACAGTGGGACGACCTGGTTAGTATAGACAGAAGAGTGGAACAACCTGAATAGTACAGAAAGATCAATAGGACGATCTGGTTAGTATAGACAGAACAGTGGGACGACCTGGTTAGTATAGACAGAACAGTGGAACGACCTGTTTAGTATAGACGGAACAATAGGACGACCTGGTAAGTATAGACAGAACAGTGGAACGACCTGGTTAGTATAGACGGAACAATAGGACGACCTGGTAAGGATAGACAGAACAGTGGAACGACCTGGTTAGTATAGACGGAACAATGGGACGACCTGGTTAGTACAGACAGAACAGTGGAACGACCTGGTTAGTATAGACAGAAGAGTAGAACAACCTGATTAGTACAGACAGATCAATAGGACGATCTGGTTAGTACAGACAGAACAGTGGAACGACCTGGTTAGTACAGA
>NW_018405617.1:14102-29169 GCF_002113885.1 Mizuhopecten yessoensis
TCAATAGGACGTCCAAGTTAGTATAGACAGAACAGTTGGACGACCTGGTTAATATAGACAGAACAGTGGGACGACCTGATTAGTATAGACAGATCAATAGGACATCCTAGTTAGTATAGACAGAACAGTGGGACGCCCTGGTTAGTATATACCGAACAGTGGAACGACCTGATTAGTACAGACAGATCAATAGGACGTCCTAGTTAGTATAGACAGAACACTGGGACGACCTGGTTTATATAGACAGAACAGTGGGACGACCTGATTAGTACAGACAGATCAATAGGACGTCCTAGTTAGTATAGACAGAACAGTGGGACGACCTGGTTAGTATATACCGAACAGTGGAACGACCTGATTAGTACAGACAGATCAATAGGACGTCTTAGTTAGTATAGACAGAACAGTTGGACGACCTGGTTAGTATAGACAGAACAGGGGGACGACCTGATTAGTATAGACAGATCAATAGGACGTCCTAGTTAGTATAGACAGAACAGTGGGATGACCTGATTAGTATAGACAGATCAATAGTACCACCTGGTTAGGATCAATAGGACGTCCTAGTTAGTATAGACAGAACAGTGGGACGACCTGATTAGTATAGACAGATCAATAGTACCACCTGGTTAGTACAGACAGAACAGTGGAACGACATGGTTTGTATTGATTGGATAGTGGGATGACAGTACACAACTTATTCATACTAACATGAGCGTGTAAGAGATATACTGAATGTCATTACACTTGTGTATATCCTTGACTTTTATCTAGATGTGTTAATGCTTTTTAGGATATTTTAAATCAAAATGTACTTAGTTGCAGGAGAATTCATCAAGATAAAATTGAAATATGGATGATAAACTTCACGTCCTATTTATTTTTGTTGAAAGACTTGAGTGTCATATGTGTACACACTAATGGAATACAGGTAATATTAAAACTACGATACAAACTATGATTGGTTTTCCCTTGCTCACATATCACAACGCCTTAACCTCAGACATAGGTATGTTGTTTTAAGATACGATAATTAAGGATTTTAATGATGAGTTTTTACATTTTATTAAAATATTTGCACAAAGGACTATATTTTGTCGCGTAGGGTTGTCTACACATGCTTAAGGTAAAAAAAAGATCCATATCAAGTATTGTCAGCTTGATGTTTCGCTTCCCGTTCCGGTGTAGGTTTTCGTAAAACCTAATGTAATAAACAGAATACCTAACAGTGTCTTCCGTGATTTCAAATATATTTCACGAGTGTGGTTAATAGTGTAATATCATTCACATGTGTGCAGCTCTAATCAAATCAACGTATGCATACAGTAGTGTTTAAAGGATACATAACATACCTGTTTTCCTATTGCTTTTCTAAATAGAGCATGACACTTTAGAAGACGAACCACGTGTTAATCGACAATTTCATATTCTGTCAGTGCTCAATTATACAAATTTAATGATGCGACACACGCCCTGATATGCACGACATAACATTTCGTTATATAGTAGCCTTTTGTATATGTTGATACGATTCCGGGTTACTGCAGTCCTGTGGCAATGTCGCCCGTTCTTGGAAGACTAACATCTACTATAGCGCCGGATACTTTCTTTCGTAGTTATTTACCCATTCGCAACGGATGTACACGTTTCTAGCATCGTGGATGAAGCCATGCATGCATCTATAACTAATGGCGTGCTGCTTGGATAGATAAACAGTCTAATTTGTGTTGTTCTGTGTATGAGGACGTCCGGACATCAAATACAAGGTGAGTGATGGTTTCGACAACTTCATGTTAAAATAATTTGTAAAACTAAAAATTGTATACATAGCATTGTGTTTACATGTTGATTTTCAGAGTTGTCCGTCTCGTCTGCCCGTACAAGTAATCACAATGTGTAAAAACCTTAATCATCTTAGGGCAGATTCAACGAGGACTGTTTAGCTTAAGGCTCAACAAAACCCCTAACAGATGGTATATTCAACCCAAAGTCCACCTCGTTCAATCAGTTGTATTTATAGACCTTTACTACATGTAAGAATTGAGATGTATCATTGCAATATATGTTGAACATGTACTTAAGTTATTAAAATGATATGTAACGACGTCAACTTATTCGGTAATGAGTCATCAAGGCTGATGTTTTAATACAAAAATAGTTCACCTGCATTATAGATAACTTCTTACTCTATGGGGCTAGTTGCACCTTATTGAACAAACATTTAGACACAGGTGTTGTGTTATAGATATTAAGATAAATATTAGAAATACAGAATAGGAAGCTCCTATAAAATGTATTGTAACACCTGGTTATTTCGGTCATTAATTATTGATTTATCAATAAAAATATGAACACTCTCTTTAGTTATCATTATATCTGGAGGCATTCATGAGAAGGGAATAATATACAATAAATAATAACAATAATAATTCGAGGTTCTTATGTACCGCTTTATCACAACCTAGTTCGCAGGTCGTCTCAAAGCGGTTCACAAATTATTATCCGTGGTTATAGGGCTTTTGCAACCAGCCAATACCTTTCTCAACTCCCTAGGGAGCATACAGCCGGTGCTGCCATTCGGCACTAACAACTAGCATTCAAGAATTCTAGTACTGCCCAACCACGTACTCGTTTACAGCTGAGTAGACTGGAACAAGCGGAGTAAAGTATCTTGCTCAAAGATACAACACAGTGCCGTGCCGTGACTCGATCTCGCAGCCCTTCGGTCACGAGCCCGGCGTCCTACCACTAGTATACCGTATCTCCATATAACCTAGTTACAAACATAAGATATAAAATAATATACATGTACATGTAGCGTTGTTACCAACAGATTTATATCACATAATTACAAACATAAATTAGAGAATTTATATAACATAGTTACAAACAGGTAGATAGTTTATATAACATAGTTACAAACAGGTAGATTATTTATATAACAGAGTTACAAACAGGTAGATGATTTATATAACATAGTTACAAACAGGTAGATAATTGATATAACATAGTTACAAACAGATAGATGATTTATATAACATAGTTACAAACAGGTAGATAATATATATAACAAAGTTGCAAAATAAGTCGAGGATTCATATAGCATAGTTAGAAATAGGTAAAGAATGCATATAATATAGTTACAAACAAGATACAGAATTTAAATAACAATGCTGCAAACAGGTAGATAATTTATATAACATATTTTACAAACATGATATAAAATGTATATATGGATTGAACAGTGTTTTTTCAATTTCCATGCCTGTATGGACGCAAATCGGTTACATGCATGAAGCCTAGTAGGACTTCATGTGTAATATGGATGTAACCGATTCGCGTTCATACCGGCATGCAAATAAAAAAAACGCCGTTCAATCCATATATTTACATTTTTGCTATAGAACAATAGTTAAATTTTATTTATTCGTTCTTAAATAATTAATTAATTTACTGCGTTTTGTATATGCGTCGTCCTTTAAACAGCACTGGCGGAAAAGCCCTATATGGAAAAGAATTGGCGCCAATAATTAACCGAAGTCATTAAAGCGTTTGACGCGGGGGCATTCTCAATGTTTTTCGAAGCGAAGCGACACGACTCTCATTAAACAAGGTTAATATATGACGTTATAGGTAAACCACGTGTTACGTCCCGAGAGTTGTTGCTTTTATACTCAAATGAATAGCATTTCTGCTGGTTATGTTCATATAGTGGGTAGCAGCACAAATGTTAATTTATAAAAATGTTACAAATAGGTAGATCAGTGATATACCATACTTACAATTAGGTAAAGAATTTATATATCATACTTTCAAACAAAATAAAGAATTTATATACCATACTTCCAAACGAAATAAAGAATTTATATATCATTTTTCCAAACAAAATAAAGAATTTATATATCATACGTGCAAACAAAATAAAGAATTTAGATATCATTTTTCCAAACAAAATAAAGAACTTATATATCATACTTGCAAACGACATAAAGACTTTATATATCATACTTACAAACAGGTAGATAATTTATATATCATACTTACAAAAAAAATAAAGAATTTATATATCATACTTGCAAACAAAATAAAGAATTAATGTATCATACTTACACACAAAATAAAGAATTTATGTATCATACTTACACACAAAATAAAGGATTTATATATCATACTTACACACAAAATAAAGAATTTATATACCATACTTCCAAACGAAATAAAGAATTTATATATCATACGTGCAAACAAAATAAAGAATTTAGATATCATTTTTCCAAACAAAATAAAGAACTTATATATCATACTTGCAAACAAAATAAAGAATTTAGATATCATTTTTCCAAACAAAATAAAGAATTTATATACCATACTTCCAAACGAAATAAAGAATTTATATATCATACGTGCAAACAAAATAAAGAATTTAGATATCATTTTTCCAAACAAAATAAAGAATTTAGATATCATTTTTCCAAACAAAATAAAGAACTTATATATCATACTTGCAAACGACATAAAGACTTTATATATCATACTTACAAACGAAATAAAGAATTTATATATCATTTTTCCAAACAAAATAAAGAACTTATATATCATACTTGCAAACGACATAAAGACTTTATATATCATACTTACACACAAAATAAAGGATTTATATATCATACTTACAAAAAAAATAAAGAATTTATATACCATACTTCCAAACGAAATAAAGAATTTATATATCATTTTTCCAAACAAAATAAAGAATTTATATATCATACTTACAAACAAAATAAAGAATTTATATATCATTTTTCCAAACAAAATAAAGAATTTATATATCATACTTGCAAACAAAATAAAGAATTTATATATCATACTTACAAACAAAATAAAGAATTTATATATCATACTTACAAACAAATAAAGAATTTATATATCATACTTACAAACAAAATAAAGAATTTATATATCATACTTACAAACAAAATAAAGAATTTATATATCATACTTNTACTTGCAAACAGGTAGATAATTTATATATCATACTTACAAAAAAAAATAAAGAATTTATATATCATACTTACAAACAAAATAAAGAATTTAATTATCATACTTGCAAACAAAATAAAGAATTTATATATCATACTTACAAACAAATAGATAATTTATATATCATACTTACAAAAAAAATAAAGAATTGATATATCATACTTACAAACAAAATAAAGAATTTATATATCATACTTACAAACAAAATAAAGAATTTAATTATCATACTTGCAAACAAAATAAAGAATTTATATATCATACTTACAAAAAAAATAAAGAATTTATATATCATACTTACAAACAGGTAGATAATTTATATATCATACTTACAAAAAAAATAAAGAATTGATATATCATACTTACAAACAAAATAAAGAATTTATATATCATACTTGCAAACAAAATAAAGAATTTATATATCATACTTACAAAAATAAAATAAAATTGATATATCATACTTACACACAAAATAAAGAATTTATATATCATACTTACAATCAGGTAAAGAATTTATATATCATACTTACAATCAGGATAAGAATTTATATAGCATACTTACAAACAAAATAGATAATTTATATATCATACTTAGACACAAAATAAAGAATTTATATATCATACTTACACACAAAATAAAGAATTTATATATCATAGTTACAAACAAAATAAAGAATTTAAAAAGCATAGTAACAAACAAAATAAAGAATTTATATAACATAGTTACAAACAGGTAAAGAATTTATATACGTAGTTACAAACAGGTCGAAGATTTATATAACATAGTTACAAACTGGTAGATAATTTATATAACATAGTTGCAAAAAAGTCGAGGTTTCATGTAGCATAGTTACAAATAGGTTAAGAATGCATATAATATAGTTACATACAAGAAAGAGAATTTTAATAACAATGCTGCAAACAGGTAGATAATTTGTATAATATATTTACAAAATTTAGATATTGTTACAACATAAATACAAACAAGATATAAATGTATATATGGATTGAGAAGAAGTCAAGGTCACGAGAACCTAGTCAGTCGATTGTAACAGAGCTCCGAGAAAACATACTTTTTCCAAAGTCAACACCGTATTGTGAAATACATTTTTTGGGCATGGGTTAGATAGATCGTTCAACTATCCATTTGTGTGCAGACCTAATTGAACTTTCTTCGGAAAATCGTCTTTTTTGAAGTAAATGGTCGAAATAATGGACTGAGCTTCGCGGCTGACTACTACTCACCACTTACCTGTACCTGACCGAGCTGTGTATACGCTATATATACCGGACTTGTATTATATCGGAGAGATTGAAGTGATACTTTTGGGATTCTCTGCTATTATTTAGCAATTTTTTTTCCCATGCCAGCCAGTAATAAACCTCAACGTGGACGGAGCGCCAGTGTCAGTAGTAATAGGACCAGTGGTATCGGATGTTTGAAATCGACGGATGACCGGCTTGATGAGATATCCGTGATTTTAAAGTCAATTATTACTGAGGATGTTCTTGATAGGAAGCTAGAGAAGCTGAAGATTGACATTCAAAGAGAACATGCCGAACGCATCGAAACACTGGAAGACAGAGTGAGAGATCTGGAAAACGAGAATGAGGACTTGAAAACAACAATGACCAAACTAGAGGAGGAAATCGAGAGTGCTAAAGATCGACATTATGAGTTCGCGGGGAGACACAATGACCTCGAGCAACAGGGCCGGAAAAAGTTTGTGAGAATTGCTGGACTAAAGGACCCTGGTGAGAGAGAATCGGTGGAGGACTATGTCCAGACGATAGTAGGGATTGTGAGAGATACTCTTAAAATTCCACTACAAGCGAGTGATATAGACATAGCTCATAGACTGGGGAAATACAATGGAACCAAGCCGAGAAACGTCATTGTAAAGTTCACTCACCGAAGAAAGAAGCTGGAGATTTTACATGCCCGTAGGAACCTCTAAAAAACCGGCTTCGTCATTTTTGAAGATTTGACGCGCTTCAACCAACAGAGACTCAAGGAGGCCTATCACATGGAGTGCGTAAAGAACTCGTTTAGTGTTGATGGTAAACTTTTTCTTATACTCAACAACGGAAAGAAACGTAGACTTGCATTTGAAATGCCACTCGAGGAAAGTTTTCTGTTGAACGATGCCAACTTTGTGTCTAGAAAAAATTGATAGGATATAGGCAATATGTGATTGATACGGACATTACGCCAGTGTATTTTTCTGGTTACCGATCCGCCTATATATATGTGACAGTACTATGGTGTTGGTGTATACTTGTGTATATCTATATATATATGTGTGTGTGTGTGTCTCGGGTTTCTTTTATATTGTGAAAGTTATTCAGCGTGGAAATGGATGTAATATTGGACCTATAAAATTCTAACATACAGGTAAGCAGCTATAATATGTTTTGGCTAAAAATATCTTTCGTTCGACTTTAGTGATCACGCTAACTGTAGCGAAGTATGGAGTAATGCTATTTACGCTTATAATATGCTATGTTGGTTACGTATGTCTTGCTTGTACTCAATTTCTAGCTTTCATCAATATTATTATTAATATATATTTCGGAAACGAGTGATAAGTGTTGCTCTAATTTTACCATTGACGTCTCCGGATTATAGAGCTATTTTCGGTTTAGTCTTTACTACACTGTAGTAACTTCCGGCATGGGATCATTTCCGGTATTAGAAAATTTGAGGGTCAGGTGCAGTGACTTGCGAGTCCTTGTAAGTGTTGGGTGGTAGTTTTATTTATCTTGACTTTATAGATATGCTTTTATGTAAACCTGTCTTTCCCTTTATTTCCTCTTTATCTGCCTGTCCATTTGGGGGTTCAATCTTACTTTTATCATGTGCAAACTCGGAAATAACATGAACGATATCAGTGTGCTTTCGGCTAACTGCCAGGGCCTTGGAGATAGAGTAAAGAGAAAAGACGTGTTTGCGTATCTAAGAGACAAGAAGTATCATATTTATTGTTTGCAGGACACCCCTTTTACACTAGATCAGGAAAATAACATAAGAAATGAGTGGGGATATGACAGTTATTTTAGTTCTTTTAAATCAAATTCACGTGGTATCGCTATTCTTTTAAATTCTAACTTTGAAAGTAAAGTGCACAAAGAAAAGAAAGACTTGAATGGAAATTTCCTTGCTCTTGATATTACCATTGAGGGTTCCAGAACAACACTAATTACTCTGTACGGCCCAAATCAAGACAACCCAGATTTTTATAACATTGTTTCAGATACTATTGATAGTTTTGGGAATGATAATATGATTATATGTGGGGATTTTAACTTAGTATTGAACCCATAGTTAGATTATGATCGTTCATACAGAAATATTAACAATGTTGCTGCTAGAAACAAGGTTTTAGAACTGATTGAAAATTATAATCTTATTGACATATACAGGGAGCATCACCAGGATACCGGGTTACAGATCAGATCATTCAGCCCCAGTTATAACTTTTAAAATTAATGAATTTAAGAAAGGGAAAGGCTTATGGAAACTGAACAGTTCTTTATTACTTGAACATGAATATTTAGATATGGTAAAAAATTGCATCGAGAACATTAAGTTACAATATTGTCTTCCAGTGTATAATTTTAACTCCTTATCACTTATTCCCAATAGTGATATTCAGTTTTTAATTAATGATTAACTTTTTTTTAGAAACATTGTTAATGGAAATTAGAGGCAAATCTATATCTTATGCATCTTACAGGAAAAAGCAACAGAACTTGAAAGAAGAAGACCTTAAGAAAATTATAGAAATTTTAGAAGATAGTATAAACCCAGACCAGGAAGAATTGGGAGATAAGAAAAGGGAGCTAGAATGTATACGTTTGAAAAAAAATCAGAGGTAGTATTATTAGATCAAGAGCAAAATGGATAGAAGAGGAAGAGAAACCTACATCTTATTTTTTTAATTTGGAAAACAGAAACTTTATTTCCAAAGTTATTCCACAAATTCAATAAGAGAACAATGAAATTATTATAAAGCAGAAAAATATTTTAGAAGAAGTGCAATCATTTTATGCAGACTTATATAGACATAGGGATGTTGACAATACTGATTTAGATGTTCATCTGCGTGACTGTAATATTCCAAAGTTAAATGATGTTGAGTCTAGCAGTTTAGAGGGTAGAATAACATTGGGGGAAGCAGGGAAAACATTGAAAGACATGAAAAATAATAAAAGTCCTGGGTCTGACGGTTTTACTTCAGAATTTTTTAAGACTTTTTGGAAATATTTAGGTAATTTTGTTGTTCGTTCAATTAATTATGGTTTTACAGATGGTCAGCTGTCAGTCACACAACGACAAGGTATAATAACATGTATCCCAAAGGGAGATAAACCACGTCATTTTTTGAAAAATTGGAGACCAATTTCACTTTTGAATATCACTTATAAAATAGCCTCTGGAGTAATTTCTCGTAGGATAAAAACTATATTAGGAAAACTTATAAATAATGACCAGACAGGATTCTTATCAGGGCGCTTTATTGGGGAAAATATTAGAACATTATATGATGTGATGCACTATGCAGAAGAAAGAAACATTCCAGGAATGCTTCTTTTGATAGATTTTGAAAAAGCATTTGATTCGGTTTCATGGAGTTTTATTGATAAGGTACTAGAATATTTTAATTTTGGGGTGGACATAAGACAAAGGGTTAAATCTTTACACACTAATGTATTTTCTTATGTTAATCAAGGTGGCAACATTTCTGCACCTATCAACATTCAACGCGGATGCCGTCAAGGTGATCCTATCGCCCCATATATTTTTATACTTTGTGTTGAGGTCCTAGCATCAAAAATAAGAAATAATGACCATATTAAAGGCATCCAATTGGAAAATATAGATATTTTAAATATACAATATGCAGATGATTCTGGGTTGATACTAGATGGTACTGAGAGGTCTCTTAAGGAATCTATCGATGAATTGAATAATTTTGCAAATATCTCTGGGTTAAAGATCAATACTACAAAAACACAGGTTATATGGATAGGCAGTAGAAAATATAGTGACCAAACTTTCCTTCCAGACTTGCATCTACAATGGGGGAAGGATAAGTTCAACTTTTTGGGTATAGATTTTTCCGTAGATTTAAGTGAGATTCCAAGAATGAATTTTGACAAAAAGATTGTTAAACTTAAAGCTCTTATTAATAATTGGAATAGACGGAGTTTGACTCCATTAGGTAGAATTAGTATCATAAAGTCTTTGTTGATTTCCCAACTTAATTACCTGTTTATCACTTTGCCAAATCCATCCGAAAAATATATTGCTAAGTTGAATTCTTTGTTATTCAATTTTCTATGGAATGGCAAAAGTCATAGGATTAAAAAAGAAGTTGTGATTCAAAACTATATAAATGGGGGATTAAAGATGATTGATGTACATGCTTCTATAGATTCTCTTAAGCTAGGTTGGATTAGAAGACTGTTCCAGCCATCTGGAAAATGGAATCAGCTTTTGAATCTAATTTTGGATCCTAAAAAAATGATTAATTGTGGAAAAGAATACATTATGACATGTGTAAATACCTGTCTTAACCCATTTTGGAAGGATGTTTTTAAAGGATGGGTTAGACTGAATAATTCCAAATTTATGAGACAAACCTACAGTAGAAGTGAATCAATGTTAAAAACTCCCCTATGGTATAACAAAGATATTCAAGTGGGTAATAATTTTATTTTTTATCGAAATTGGTTTGAGGCAGGAATATTTACAGTAAATGACCTGGTTAAAAATTCTGACAGCTTGACTTTCTATTCACTTGAGGAGTTTCAGTTTAATTTCCATATCCATACAAACTTTCTTCAGTACCAAGGGCTAGTCTCAGCTGTCAAGCGTTTAGTTAGGAAATTTGACTCTCAGATAGCTATAGAAAGACCTTTCCAACCTTTTATACCTCTTCTCCTTGAAATTTTTTTTAAGAGTAGAAAAGGGGTTAAAGATTTTTATAACTATATTATTGCTCCAGCTTCAACACCTACAGGGATCAATAAATGGAACCATGAATTTGACTTTGATAATGAAAAATGGACAAAAATTTTCATAATTCCTTTTACAGTAACAAAAAGTGCAAAATTACAGTGGTTCCAAGTCAGAATTTTACATCACATTTTGGCAACAAACACCTTTCTGTTTAAAATTAACTTAACCCCTAGTCTGTTATGTACTTTGTGTAATATAGAACATGAAACAATAATTCATTGTCTTTGGGAATGTCGAGAAGTGCAGAAATTACTGCAGAGATTTGAAACTCTGCTGGATCTATTTTTTATCCCGTTTTCATTTAATAAGGAATCCTTCCTTTTTGGAATAGTTTCACACCTTTCCAGCTTTGTTGATAATGAAATTTTAATTCTTATCAAGCATTATATATACAAGACTAGATGTCTCTGCAAATCTTTAAATCTCAATGCACTAATTAATGTTATTAAAGATCATTTCATTGTCCAAAACTATATTAATAACGGTAAAAGTGAGCATGTCAAAATGAAATTTGAAACAGGTTGGAGAAAATGGAAACCTATTATAGATATATAGCTGTTTTGTTAATTTATTTTTCCTGTGTTTTAATTTATTTTTTGTATACAGTATATATCCAAGGCCTCAGCAGTTTCTGATTAAATCACTAGCTACTTAAGTATATACAATTTTTACATGTAAGATTGCCTCCCCTCTCTCTCTCTTCTCTCTCTTTTTCTCTCTCCCTCTCTCTCCTTCTCTCTCTCTCTCTAAACTTATACTACTGATTTTACTCTTATATAAGTATAGTAGGTTTGATGTACACAACAGATGTATACTATTATTTATGGTTCTAAAGTAAGAGAGTGATGTGTGTATTAACCTGTGTAATGGATAGGTGTCTGAGAGTTTGTTATGGTGTGTTGTGTGGTGGATGGTGTGTGTGTGTGTGTGTGTGTGTGTGTGTGTGTGTGTGTGTGCGGGTGTGTAAAAGATGAATTATATAGATACAGCTAGGTATGAGGCATATGAGTGTCAATATATGAAGACAGCTGACCGCTACAAGTCTTATGTGTATGCATGTGTGTTTATATATTGTACATATTCATGTATGTACAATTAAATATCTACTATTGAACATGTATACAGTGCAGTAACATGTATTAGCGTCCACAATGTAGATATATCAGTGCTCAAATGATCATGTACACATTGTGATATGTGTGTGTGTGTTGGTGAACAGTGATACATATACTTTGCTAGGCTTGGAAGTTTGAACTATTCTTCTTAGCGCATATCATCTAGGGGTAGGAGAGTAAGGAAATGTTTTAATAAATACATATGCAGAATATGATGGTTGTATAATAAGTTATTTCGTGCTAGCATATATGCTATGTAAGTTTGTGTGTGTGTGTGTGTGTATGTGTGTGTGTGTGTGTTTCTTTTCATGATTATATGTATTATGAAAAAATCGTCGAAAAATAAACAATTACAAAAGAAAATTATGGATTGAACAGTGTTTTTTCAATTTTCATGCCGGTATGGACGCTAATCGGTTACATCCATATTGCACGAAGCCTAGTAGGGCTTCATGTGTAATATGGATGTAACAGATTTGCGTTCATACCGGCATGCAAATTAAAAAAAAAATCCGTTCAATCCATATATTTACATTTTTGCTATAGAACAATAGTTTAATTTTATTTATTCGTTCTTAAATAATTAATAAATTTAAATAATTAATTAATTTACTGCGTTTTGTATATGCGTCGTCCTTTAAACGGCATTGGCAGCCCTGAATAGAATTGGCGCCAATAATTAACCGAAGTCATTAAAGCGTTTTACGTGGGGGCATTCTCCATGTTTTTCGAAGCGAAGCTACACGACTCTCATTGAACAAGGTTAAAATATGACGCCATAGGTAAACCACGTGTTACGTCACGAGAGTTGTTGCTTTTATACTCAAATGAATAGCATTTCTGCTGGTTATGTTCATATAGTGGATAGCAGCACAAATGTTAATTTATAAAAAAAATACAAATAGGTAGATCAGTGATATACCATACTTACAATTAGGTAAAGAATTTATATATCATACTTACTAACAAAATAAAGAATTTATATATCATACTTACAAACAAAATAAAGAATTTATATATCATACTTACACACAAAATAAAGAATTCATATATCATAGTATTAAACAAAATGAAGAATTTATATAGCATATCATAGTTACAAACAAAATAAAGAATTTTTATATCATACTTACAAACAAAATAAAGAATTTATATATCATACTTACATGTTCAAACAAAACAAAGAATTTATATATTATACCTACAATCAGGTAACGAAATTATATACCATACTTACAATCAGGTAAAGAATTTATAAAGCATACTTACAAACAAAATAGATAATTTATATATCATACTTACAAACAAAATAAAGAATTTATATAGCATAGTTACAAACAAAATAAAGAATTTATATAGCATATTTACAAACAAAATAAATAATTTATATAGCATACTTACAAACAAAATAAAGAATTTATATATCATACTTACAAACAAAATAAAGAATTTATATATCATACTTACAAACAAAATAAAGAATTTATATAGCATACTTACAAACAGGAAAATAATTCATATAGCATAGTTACAGACCCGGTAATAAAATGTATTTAACGTAGTTACAAACAAGATAGAGAATCAATATAACAGGTTGATAATTTAAATAACATAGTTACAAAAGGTAAAAATTTACATAAACTAATTACAAACAAGATACAAAATTAGATTGCAGTTACAAAAGAATTACAGTCGAATTTGCTCAAGCGACCATCTGTATTAAAAGATGTATTTCCATTAAGTGTTTTTTTCATTTAAGTGAAAAAGATTTATTTCCATTATGTTTTTTTGTCACTTAAGTGAAAATGATTTATTTTCCATTATGTGTTTTTGTCACTTAAATGAAAATGATTCATTTCTATTATGTGTTTTTTAACTAAAGGTCAAAAAGATTTATTTCCATTATGTGTTTTTGTCACTTAAATGAAAATGATTCATTTCTATTATGTGTTTTTTTAACTAAAGGTCAAAAAGATTTATTTATAGTATGTGTTTTTTTCACTTAAGTGAAAAAGATTTATTTTCATTATGTGTTATTTTCACCTAATTGAAAAAGAATTATTTCTATTATGTGTTTTTTTAACTAAAGGGAAAAAGATTTATTTCTAGTATGTGTTTTTTCTCTTTAGTGAAAAAGATTTATTGCCATTATGTGTAATTTTTACTTAAGTGAAAAAGGTTCAATTCCATTATATGATTTTTTCACTTAAGCGAAAAAGATTTATTTTCATTTTGTGTTTTTTCACTTAATTGAAAAAGATTTATTTCCATTATGTGTTTTTGTCACTTAAGTGCAAACAATTAATGTCCGTTATGTGTTTTTGTCACTTAAGTGAACAAGATTTATTTCCATGGTGTGTTTTTTCACTTAATTGAAAAAGATTTATTTCCATTATGTGTCTTTTTTCACTTAAGGTGGCTCCACACTTTCGCAATTAACCAGCAAAATTCGTTGAAACTTTCATATAATGGTTATGCAACTATGCAGAGTTAATTTTATGAAAATCTAAACATTCCGATAGTTTGGGGAATTTTTTGGAAAAAATACCAAAAAATTGAATTTTCGCCACTTTTAATATTTTCCGTTTTTTTTTGTGTGTGGCATTGTTCGGAACAATAAAAACAATAAAAAAATGAAAAGAAGCATTTATAATTAATCCTACAAATATTTTATTTATCGCAAAATATGTAACACATGTTACACAAAGTGTTTTTTATTGAATTTGAACGGATAAAAGTGATTATCTACAAGCTAAAAGCAAACAGGACACACAGATCTATACATATAGAGTGGGAAATTGAACAAAATATACACAATGGCTTTATAATTAATTTATTTTACATTTTACAATCACTTTGATCCGGGTGAGAGTTATCTTCCTTGAAAAAAATC